>NC_141827.1:20408964-20563548 GCF_982586985.1 Callionymus lyra
GAGCAAAGAATGGATTCTGAAAAGTGCATCAATGCGAACGTTGAAAACATTTCATGGCTCCCTCGATTGTCATAACCGTGTAATTGCAATGCTGTGGCTTCACTGTACAGTTACAGTCACACGCCGCGTGAGTATTTGTTTAAAAAGATCAAGACTCTTGTTGGAATATATCTTGTTTTATCTGATGTTTTTTAATGTTTTAATTAAGACTAAAATAATAGCGAGGGCAAAAATAAAAATTATCATAGAAGAAAATATGAATGAATTATACATAATGTCAAAATGAATTTCTGCTTTTTCTTTTAACTTTATTTTTAACCTTAAATTATCACAACTTATTCAATGCTCCAATAAGTTGACTAACAATGCAATAGTTGATTTCATCAAAGTTTCGCTTTATAATCCATGTCTAACTGTAAAATGTTAAATTGACAAAAAAAAAAAAAAACGTTTTTAAATTCAATATAAAAATGTTAATTTTTCAGATAACTGATCTAGATCTGCTTTCTCTAACTTCCGTCCCATCGTGCTGATCATGACACCAGTTAAACATCTCTGCAAACAGCTCTGCTCCTACTGTTGTGACACAAGCACAAATCAATAAATTGAATTGTTAGATTTTCTGATAATTATTAAAAATAAATCAAATAATAATAATAATTTAAATAAAGCTGATTTTAAAAGATAAGTCCGTCAAAAGTAAATTCTTGCTTAGACATGCTTACCACCATTTCATATCAGACACTAACACATTTACAATTGTAACAGAAACAACTACTATAACTTATAGCTATTTTGAAAACTAATGTGAACACATTATGTTCCTCTGTTTGTCTTATGTATCTTGGCCTTTTAAAGTATTTATTTAAACTGTGTATTGTTTTTGATTGATAAAGCACTTTGTGACCCTGGTCTAGAAAGATGCTTTATAAATAACCTTTACTTACTAACTTACTATTATTTGCCCAGTAGCTGAACCACGTTAATCACATTATAAATTGCATTGGATCACAATGTATTTTTAATTTTTTATCTTTTTTTATTTTATTTTGTCATTTATTTTAAAGGTGGCTCTCACTAACATGGATCTCCTCCACGTCACCTGCTGACTTGAAAAATAAATCCATCCTTCTTTTATCAAGAACACCTCAATGTCTCTGTTGTATAGTTTATCTGTGTTATTTGGGTCCATGAACAAGTCCTTCAGCAACGGTATATATTTTGAAATATTTAGTGTCGCTGACAAGTGCTTATCCAATCACAGGAACAAACAGGAACATGTCATTCATAGGCCAGCAATCTTAATTCTGCTGGCCTCACATGGGATCTGGCTATCTGGAACGTGATTGGATAAATGCCAATGACATCACTGGCTACCTGGACCATGATTGGATAAAAACTCCAAGATTATATTTGAAACTTAAAAACAGCAAAGTAGATGTAATATAATATTAAAATTCCATTTCACACATTTTCTGCACTGGTTAAATTTATGTTTATTTATGTTTAAGATTTAATTTTCATTCATGTTTTACGTTTGCAATTCTTCGAAGAAAATACCTTCACTTACAATGGCAATACAAATAATTCTGATTCTTATATAACATACAACATACATTTACCAAAAAGTGCTTCAGCATTATTGGACTTCATATCATAAATGAATACATAAATAAAAGTTCCTCTGCAGGACAAAAGGTCAGAACAAGATGATATAAGAGTGCAGTTGGGGATCTGGATATTTAGAGATAAGTCTTCCGCCGTCTCTTTCAGAGATATGCATACATTACAACTAAACTTTTCTCCTCTTAGTGAACTTTCTTTTCTTTGTTTAAAAAGATCCTTTCGTGTGCCTGTCACCCATATCTCATTCCTCACATCACCTCCCCTTCTTGTCTCTCTATCATCTCATTCAGCAAAACAGGAGTGAAGCTTCAGCGCTGGAAGGCTCAGGATGTCAGATGGCATAAAACCTTCCGTTCCACAAAAGCTAAACCCTCCAAACCTTTGGGCTCAAAGCAACTGACGCGCTTCACATGATGCAATGGTTTTTTGCATTGATTGTGCCAATTCTCACTTGAATTCCAGTGTTTTCGTGCAGCGAGAGACACGGAAGACGAACGTGTGTGTTTGTATCGGGTTGGGAGTTGACAGCAGCGTCCCACAAGGGTTAAGGGTTTCTTAAATATGCTGCACTGTCTTTTGTTGGAGGTGATGAAATAGTGACGCAGGGTTTGTGTGTGTGTGTGTGTTTGTGCTGCTTGTGCGTCGGTGTGTGTTGGACAATGAAAGGTAGTGATGAGTCTGTGTGTTTAAGACAGTTTTTTTATTCCAACCCAGAGGAAATTATAGGTTCTCTATTGATGAGAGGAAAAGCCCCTCCCTCTTCGACCCCAGCACCTCTTTGTGTGTGTGTGTGTGTGTGTGTTTGCACTTGACTGTGTGTGAGTGACAGGGCTGCTATCTGTGCCATCACACGTGTATGTGTGCGTTAATAGAGAATGCCCCAAGATGCCACTGCCTTTGTTTGCCAAGGGCATACATATGCATGAAGCTTGTGTGTGTGTACGTGTGTGTGTGTGTGGAAAGGAGGGGGTTTACTAATTACTAGATTTCTATCATGAATATGTATGGCCGCATCCTTTATTATGGGATTGGCTTAAACACATCACACAGTCTGACGAGTGGCAGCGACAGGACTTTAAATGGAGGCTCCTGCTTTTTACAAAGAAGATACATGTATTCGGCTCTTTTGTGCCGCGTTCATTTGGCTGAATTTATACCGGCACCAAATTGGATTTTGAGTATAAATCCATACAGTTTTTCAAAAGGGATTTATTAAATCACTATGACTCTATAGATTAAACGAAAAAATATAAAATAATAAAAATATCGATTAATTATTTTTTTTAGGATTAATCTTTGCAACATCAGACAAGAAAGATATATTTACGAATGAAAATATTCAAAACTATTTCAAAAATACAAATTTAAAACAGTATGTTTTTGTTTTTTTAAACATAAAATATATACGTATACACGTACTCATGGCGTAGAATTCTCCAGCTGTAACTTTAATGATGCACAACTTTGTCTGGACGATCCTCCCGAATGAGTGGCTGAGTGTCATGTGACCACCACTGCTTCTTAGCAGTTTTTCAAATAACAACTGAGGAACTGGGAAGATGAAACAACATAAGCAACAACAACAACAACAATTTGTAATACTGTAAGATAAATCAAATATGTGAAATTAGCTTGGAAGAGTTATGTGTTGTTTCAGTACTTTTCAAGTTAACGATTCACTTTTACAGGACAGCAAGTGTAGTGTAGTGATGCAGTCTTAAACTAACCCCAAATTTCCACTGGATCCATTCCTGGTCCATCTCCGATCCTTCGTGGAGACCAGAGGAGCTGGAGTCAAGAGATCACGGGAGAACTACAAGCTCACATGGGATTATTGTATTTGGATGTAGATAGATATATTTCTGCACCTATCAATCAATGTGTCTTGGTCCATCCTCCCGGGACTTGTGGCAACGGATGTGACGTAATGCTTACAAATCGGCGTTACGCAATCGGGAGTTTGATTATTATGTTTTATTTTGAAATCTATTGGATGCTTTGTACGTTTCACTTCCTTTGTGGTGCCATCTTATCGCTGTCGATGTTGATGCACGACGGCTTTGTCATCAGGAAAAAGAAGAGTGTGTGCAACGCACGCGGTGGAATAACTTTAAATTGAATATAATGAGTCCGAATTTCTCCGGCGATCGCAACGGAGTTGGGGTAAGAATATCACAGGGTAAAAATGCTGCACTCAGGTTTCTTCATACAGTCCCAAAAAAGATGACTCTTTGCTTTCTGTCGTTGTGTGATGGACCTCATTGAAAATGAGAAATCTGTGTTCGATTAACATTTTTAAATCGAAATTTCAATATTATAATAGAACATTAAATATTAACCATTTTAACATTCTTTTAAGGGGAACTAATATCAAACTCCAACCCTCCTGACTCACTCAAATGTTTAAAATGTTGAAGTCTTTCTCTCCAAGATGCAGTGAGTCCCTCATCATAACCATGTTTTCAACTTATTACTTCGGCGAATGAGAGGTTACAAGAGCGGAGTCAATTATGATGCAATAATAGTCTTCACTCCTCCTCCAGCCAGCTGTAATCACGCCCTCTTTGTTTATACAGCGAGTCCCTTGGAGGTGGAGACTTGTGGAATTCATGAAGCGCGGTGACAAACCTTGACGCTTGGCCAATCACAGCAGAGTGGATGTGGTTATGGTAAACGAGATTTCATCTCCAAAAAGAAGGAAGTGCTTTTAGTGGGCGGGGCTTAAGCTTTTCGAATGTAAATTTTTCAAAGACATATTGATAAGTACAATTATCTAATCACTACAAATACATATCATTCCAATGTAAGTGGCTCTTATCCAATCACAGAAAAGGCGTGACATCACTAGCTATCTGAATTATGATTGGATAAAAACGCTACCATCATAGATTACATTAAATAAAGCGTAGCCAAGTGGATATAATGTAAACAACTAACATCATACATCAAAAACAAAAATGCATAATATAGAATAATATAGAAGTTAAACAAAAATATATCTTTTGTAGTAAAAAAATTAATCATTTTTTTTAAATGTATGTAAATAAATTGATAATCATATCACTTCCTTATATCCAATGATGCTGATTTGTGTGTGTATCACACGTAATATTGTCAATATCAAGCATCCCTTTTTTTAATCATATCTATCATTCCGTCTAAAAAAAACGAACCTATTGTCTGAGCAATGAATTTTCCTTCTAAGAAGTATCTAATGAAACTCAATATGCTACTTCATGTTAGATCACTTTTGTCTACGTCTCCGCTCGACTCCCGCCGTCGTTCACACGGACAATGCGGCTACGGTTCCAATTTAAATTTACGCTCATGAGATCTGACATGTATACAAAATACCAGGCATTAAAGTATTTCTCCGGCTTGTATTGTTTTTCCACATGGACAAACTCAATTACGAGACGTGTGTCTCTCGCTGGAGAGAAACCTTTTCCATGGGAGATGTGAGAGATAGAGGAAAGTGTGGAGGACGGCAGACGGGATGGAAACAATGAACACAGAAGCTCAGACTCGCTTAATGGAGGGAAAAACAAACCTCAGATTTTATTTAAACCCCCTTCTTTTTTTCGGTGGTTGATGTGCAGAGTACAGTGTTAGTTAGTTCACTGCTCTCCTCTTACATGCAGCCACCTCAAGCCCTAAAACCACACAATCAGAGGGAAGCTGCTATCTCTGCCCCCCCCCCCCTCTCCATCCTTTACCTCTATACCTCTGACAATAGTCTGGCAATCTGAGCAGAGGGAGGGAAATAAAGGAGCTGGACGGGGGTTTAAAAGAAGAGAGAATGTCAACTGTCAGTCTGGGTGTGATGTTGGAATCTGTATAAGCCATCAAACTTCTATCCTCAGAGAAAGAAGAAGGAATATAAAAAGAAGCAGCAACAGTGGCGAAAAAAAAATTAAACATCCAGGATTAGTATGGAACCAGTGGGTGAAGTTGATTAGTCACTAGTCCCCCTCAACCACCCACCCACTGTGACCCTCTCTTGGTCTGGACCAACATGCCCTGAACCGTCTAGACTAGGGGTCCCCAACCTTTTAGGCAACCCTGACCTTCAAATTAAGACGGTAAAAATAAATCACATACAATCTTGGTTTCATTTATTTTCACGAGTTTACAGGTTTATTTTACCTGAAAACCAGCAAGAGTCAGATGCTTATTTTACTTATTGCACACAGACAAAAAAACAGACAGTAATTATCAATATAACATAAATCGTATATAGCGTTTTTTTCTGTGTCTAGCGGTCCAGCGGTCCACAACCTTTTTTGTACTGTGGAACGATTAAAAATAAGGATTTTATTCACAGAGCAATGTAGAATAGAACAAAAATTGTGAATGTTTTAGTGATTAAACTTGTTTCTTTTTTCTTATATTGTACTATTGCTCATAATATTGAATATAATTGTTTTTTTTATGTGTAACTGTGTTTTTTCTTGTAAAATAGATTTTAATCTCAATGGGACTAACCTGGATAAATAACGGACAAATGAAAAAGTTTAAAAAATAGAGCAAAAGAAAATATACTATAGAATGACCTGCAAATACACTACAATATTTATTATTTTATTTTGATTTCTCTTTTATGAAAAATTGCTGTATTTGCTGTGGCTATTGGAAAAAAACAATTTCAATAAAGTTTTAGCTTACCTTACCTTACAAAGTGCATGAAAAACACATCTCACCATAACGCTGAGAGCTTTGGACTGGTCACTTCAAAATGTTTGTATGTTTGTATGTTTGACTGTATGCTGACGATGGTGTTCTGTATGTGTGTTTGTGTCTACTAGCTTTTCAGAGACTTTGTTCCAAAGGTGAGTTTGTGTTTTAGCATCATTTATATGGAATGAGGACATTGAAAAAAGAAGTATTGTTTCTAAATATTTCCAGTTTTATGCATTTTCTCTCTATTCAAGAGTCACATTTTAAAGTTATTTTAGATAAAAAATCTAAAAAAAAAAAACACCTTCCAGGCAGTAATAATCAGTAAAACAGATTATTAATTGTTTTTTTTTCTTTCCTCACGAACCAGTACCGGTTACAAACCTTTGGTTGGGGGATCACTGGTCTAGACCCCATGTGTCAAACTCTTTCTTTCCCCGCCAAGTGATTTTATAGGAGCGGATGCTCAAATTAGTGTCGATAAAGATTCATGTTGATATCCGGACCTATAAAGATGCCAGTGATTAATCCACGGAACACAGATTATGGAACATAATAACAGTAAAACTAAGATTGAAGTAAAGGAATTTGATTTAAGTCATTTTGGTAAATAAAACATTTTTCTGACCTGATTTGAAGATTTTTGGTGAAGTCCATATCACCTTCTAGATTTTATTTCGAACCCAGTGGATCTCCAGAGATAATATGGATGATGGAAGAGAGTAAGGGGGGGGGGGGGGGTCACTTTAGTGCAGCGGCTGTGGTGTAGGAGGGAGGTTGAAATAAATCAGTATGTTTACGCTCCGGAGGAACAGAGTGTTTCATTGGCAGAAGAGCACTCCAATGTCCGTTTCCTCTTGTTACCAGAAAAAACCTTTGTGCCTTTGTGCGTATGCAGGTTCCATTTCTTTTGAAGTGTGTTCAGACCGGACCTTCTTTCTTCCAATTCAAACTTTTTTTTAAAACATTTTTGGAGGTCATTCGAGTAGAAGAAAGTTTTTTGGGTTGAACAGTGAACAAATCTTTTGAGTAAAATCCTTTATTTCAAATCACAGCATCTATGAGAAAGCCTGATACTTTGTTATAAACTCTGTCGATGACTGTGTAACTGATGTGTGTTTGATTTGACACTTAAATAATGTTAATTAATTTACCCATAAATAATACAGAATAATTGGTTTTTGAGGGTTATTTGAGGGTTAAACTAACTTAAACTAAGACACAATTTCTTCACATAATTAAGTCATATACTTCACTTCATTTCTGTGTCAAATTTATTTTTGGAGTATTGAAACATCACGGCCGTTTTTTTGGTTGTTTTTTTTATCAGTGAGTCTTAGACTTGTTGTAAAAATGTGCACTTTCAGGATAAATAATAGTTAATAAAATACTGAATATAAAATTAAGTTTTGAGAGAACCACTGATTTATGTTGGTGACTTTCACCACTTTCTTTATTTGAATATATTTCACTACAATAAATAAAATCGCAAAATAAATTAAACAATTTTTATTTTTTTTTATTTTTTTAAAAGGCATTTATCAAGCATGATATTGTTTTGTGAAAATTACTATTTCGTTGTTATCATAATTATAATTTTAAAAAATCGACTTGTATTATTTTAAAACTCAAGTGCTGCGTCTTCTTTAGTGTGTTGGTCTCTGTCCTATTGCCCCCTACATCAAAAAAGGTGTATTGGCAAGAATATATTGCGATACAACACTTATCACGATACAGGGGCAACCATACGATATATTGCAATACTGTGGTAACAAGGATATATTCGTAGTATTGTTGAGTACTTGGCTCTGGTGTTGCAGAACTTACAGACCACATGACTCTTTACAAAGTCGTTACTGCTTTAAACTGTTTTAAAACTTCAACTTCAAGGCTGCTGGTGTCGAACGTATCCTCTCGTCCTCAGTCAGTCGCAGAATTTCATTGTTCCTGTAGCTGCGGAGGATATAATGACTTGCAACATCTAAAAAAGATTAGAAAGCTAAGAAAACGATAGATACAGTCACTGTCAGATATCGATAGAGTATCATGTATCGAGTACAGTATCAAATATTGCGATACAAATGTACTTCCACTTTCCAGTCTTTTTACTTATATTCCATTGAACACATTTTAAAATTAATTGTTGACACATATCATCTTTGCTTGCTCTAAATGAGGCAAAGGTTAAAACACTGCGGTCTTCATGAATGTTAACAGTTTGATTTCATGTCAGCATTGAATTTAATTCAGAGATAAATCCTTTAAAGCTCTTGGGGGCCGCATACATTTATTAGGTGGGCTA
This sequence comes from Callionymus lyra, assembly GCF_982586985.1. Taxonomy (NCBI): domain Eukaryota; kingdom Metazoa; phylum Chordata; class Actinopteri; order Syngnathiformes; family Callionymidae; genus Callionymus; species Callionymus lyra. The sequence continues at coordinate 20,417,570 of NC_141827.1, forward strand.
TTTTTGGACCTCTGGCCAAAGCAAGGGTGTTAAACTTAATCTTTCATTTGTTTAATTTATATTTTATTGTTAATGTTTTGTGGATTTTTGTCTTTGAAATCTGTTTCATCTTAACTGTATAACCAAGGCTTTATATATGATGACATTTAATGTGATCTTTATCTGTTTGAGACCCCTGGTTGAAATCAATGTAGAGTCATTTAAATCCCTGTAGCATACAGTTTAAATCACATTATATGTGTCCATGTCTCTAGATCTTGACGAAACCGCTTCACCAAGAAATACGTGCGACAAGGGACACCATTCCATGGGTTTAAGACAGAGCTCGTCTCTAACAGCAAAATGATTCCAAAAGTTTCAAGTCAAAACGTGACAAAAAACTGGCTTTAGTAAAAAGAAAAAGAATTAACTTCAGTTAAGTATCTTGACAAGAAAAAAGTAAATGCAGTTTTGCAATTTTAATTATCTGAAATCCCATCTATAATTCACTATATTAACGATTTCACATTACTTGCAAAAATATACCAGCGAAATTAATGTTCCGCTAACTTTTCCTCAAAGTGTGTGGAGAGGGATTATCACTGCCAGCTCAGGGACCTTAAATTACTGCGGTGTTGCTTTCACCGAGTGAGGTTTTGGAGTAAAAAAGAAATGAGCGGACCAAAGCTTTTTTTTTTTTTTTTCGCTGATAGCAGGACTTAACTCTAACATGTGTGACACCGCCAAGTGCCGGCATATTGCATGATACGGAGCCCGGAGAAGACGTCTTGCACCCTCTCATCCATCCATTGTCCTTACATATGGTTCGTCTATCAGTGTCCAAACTGCCCGGAGCAGAAAGAAAGGGGGAGCGCGAGGCGGGGCGGAGGGGATCAAGCGCTCTTGCGTACAAGAGAGAGCAGAGAATGATAGCCATTCTGCTCTTATTATCTCCAATGTATCAACTTAATCACAGCTCCATTCTGGCCCAGTCCTCCCCTGGGCTCCGTGGAAGACACTGAAGGAAAATTGGAAAAGTATCTCAGGGCTGGAGGTAGGAACGGGTGGAGATGGACAGAAGAGAACAGCGGGATGAGAAGGGGGGAGTACAATAAAGAGTAAGAGACAGTGGGGAAAGAGATAAACCTGTTAATTTTTCATGGTCAGCTGGTCATAATCACAGTGTTCAGGAAGAGTTAGCCAATTTAAGTTCTGGCGTGTGTGTGTGTGTGTGTGTGTGTGTGTGTGTGTGTGTGTGTTTGTGTGTGTGTGTGTGTGTGTGTGTGTGTGTGTGTGTGTGTGTGTGTGTGTGTGTGTGTGTGTGTGTGTGTGTGTGTGAGAGAGCGGGTTGGAGATAGTGAAAGAAAGAGGTGAGATGGATTGAGCTTCATTACTAAGACTTAAGGGACTTTTCGACACCCCTGATCCAACCCCCGAACACTCCCCTCCGTCCCCGCCTGTCTGCCCAAAGTTACAGCGAGACACATTATCCTCTGACAGAAAGCTCAAGGCTATAAAAACAATTCCACTTCGTATAGCGGCCATATAAAGATAGAGCTAATGAGTGCCAGTGATATCGAAAATATATATGCCTGTAAAAAAGTTCCTTCAAATATTATTGAAAGTTTGAAGAGTTAAATTCAATTAACTAAAGGTCCTTCTGTCTCTTGACGATGTGAGCGAATGCTTCTCAACCATTATAGAGATATCTGCTAAATCATCACTTTTGTGTTCATTGTACGTGTTTTAAAACACAAACAAAACACAACTTAGGATAAGAAACATCTTGAAATATCAAAAATATTCCTCTCACTGGAGGGATCTTGAGCATCTTGTCAGGTTCACTCCGGGACGAGCCTGTCGAGAACACGCTATTGAGATTATATCTGGTGGTTTTGGGAAGTGTGTAATCTGGGTTTAAACTGCTGCCTCAGCAAACTGACCTCAGTCCATCAAAAAAACTATTTGAGAACCATTAATACAAGTTACAGTACGAAGGTCGTCAGTTTGGCCACTTTGTTGCAACTCTTGGTTTGGAGCTGCATTTGAACCTGCCGCCATTATTTCCAAGATGACGAGGGTTTAATTTATGAAATTTAATCCACTGTAGTTGTTAGTTTGTGTGTTCCTGTGTCTCACTGCTCGAATTCTATATTCTACACCACATGTCTCAAACTTATGTCCTGTCATTTCCTGTGGCTCTTTGGATGTTTTTTGTGTTTTCAAAGTGGATGAATGTTCATTATGATATGTTGACCTATAGAAATGACAGGGATTGAGGTAATGTAAGGAACAGATTTGATCAAATTCAACAATATACAGAGAATTAAAATAACAGTAAAACTGAGGTTGATGTGAATTTGTTTCTCCCTTTACATATTACATTTGTACACATACATTACATATTATCATTACACACATTTGAAAAGACAAGTCAAAATTATTTGATAGAAAACGATCAAAAAAGTATTTAATTTCCAACTGGGAATAGGACTTTATTTTTTACAGAAAGTAAATTCATTAAATGAAGATATACAATTGTTGCAATTACTTTTTTCATATTGATCTTTCCCCCGTCCTGAACTAGGATAGAAGAAAATGATACACAAGCATAAGAAAGTAAAATAAATAGAAAAGCGCTGCTACATTGCATACCTCTGCCAAATCTATTGAAAAAAGCTAAAGGGTGAGCACTTGTCAACCTTAACCACCAGTGTATAAACACTAACAAGTGGAAGTCTTGTGACTTCATTTTGTAAACCTGTGACCAGTTTCCCTCTGCATGACAGTATGACAGCTCAAGAGTAACCGCAGCAACAGGCTCCTCTCCACGCACTGCAGAACGGAACCCTTTAAGACTCATAAGATGCCATGAGATGCTATAATACAAAAAATACTTATTATTATTTATCTTTTTAGATGTTTTGTAATTATTTATTTGATTGGATTCATTTGATTGTTTTTGCATGTATGTATGGATATTTGTTTCAATTATTGTGTTATCACTGCTGGATAATAACTATCTATTTATCTATCTGACCAGCAAGAGTTTGACGCCATACATGTGAATTACAAAAATGTTAAACCTTGCTGACTCCATAACAACATTTTACATGTTATCCACTTTGAATTTAACCCATTATCAACTTTAATGAAGATCTTTCTTAAATCTGATTTATTTATACCAAACAGACAGATAAACACGTCACCTCCTTGGCGTATAGAATCTAATAAACAGTCCATTAACATTATTTTGACTTTCATATTGTCAAGATTGTAAGTCATATACAGCAGCTGAGCTCACATTATTTTTCCAACATAGAGTCATCGTCTCATGCGTCTGTAGAAGCAACTTATTTGGAGAGCAGCAGCTCCCTCCTCTCGCAGACCCTCCATCAACTATAAGCTGGTTAATAATGGTCATAATCACCATCTTCAACACACACAAACACAGTTTGGCAGCACATGGCCATGTAAGGGGAAAAACCCGTGTGTGTGTTTACACTAAAACACTCCTCGTCTGAGTGGCTTTAGCGGAGCGGGCAACCTTCTTAACAAGCTGTTTTTGTTCAACCCATATATTTTCACATCCCAGCGAAAGACAAACTATTCTTGTCAAGATGACGAATTTTCGGATCCAAGACGCTGCCTTTGGTCGTCTTCATCGTGAGCACGAGGGGAGTGTGTGTGTGTTGTGTGTATTTGCGGGTCAGAAAAAGGCGGCATTTGTTCTGCGGAGGCCCATAAACATCTGCGATCCCTTTTAAGGGATTGTTTAAATTGACGGAACGCAAAAATAAACCTTCTCGAGGAGGTCGAGCTCAGACTGATCTCCACTGCCTGTGGTGTTTGCGTGTTTGCGTGTGCGCGTTCTTTTTTAGTGTTTTCGGACGGTACTTTCGGCGTGAACCCTGCGTGACCCCCCCGTCATCGTCTTTCTTACCTTTTTTTTTCCTCCCCCTCGTCCCCCCCCCCCCCCACACTCAACAACTCAGCAGCAGAAACTTCTCCCTGTCTCCTCTCTTTTTCGCAACACTCCTTCTTTTTGCAGAGGAGTTGTTGTGTCTGGGTCGAGAGCAACATGTGGAATATATCAAGACTCTCTCTCTCTCTCACCTCTTTCACACATACTGTACGACACACACACACACACACACACAGGTCCGCCGGTGCTGCTCTGGTCTCCTTGAGAACGTCCAGCGTGAGGAAGTGGGGTGTCGTCCAACAGTGATTTAGGTCAGAGAGACGGAGGGATGGGAGACTTCTCTGTTTATTTGAAGCAGGAGCCATTACCGCTGTCTCTCGCCTGTATTTATACTCGGACAGAGACCAGACGCGCCGCTGACACGGCCGACGGCGAGTTTTTTTGCCTTTGTTCCACCTTCCACGTCGAGGGCACGAATATTATTTGACTCCGGAGGGGGATCTGTGTACAGTACGGAGTAAAAATAAACTCTGGTGATTTGTGCGAGGCTGACTTTGGAACGGGGGGCCGACGCCGCTTTTTTTTTTTTTTTAAGCGAAACGATGGCGTGGGGCCTCGATTGTGGCAAAACGTTAGACGTCCGTCGGGGGACCGCTGGCTTCGCTCCAGTCCTGTCCGAGAGCACTTGATTCACCTAATGAAAGACATCTAATCACAGCAACCGGGTCTAGAATAAGCAAGCAAGTCCATCTGCTGAGTGGAGCGAAGGGTTGGAGGGAAGTGTGTGTGTGTGTGTGTGTGTGTGTGTGTGTGTGTGTGTGTGTGTGTGTGTGTGTGTGTGTGTGTGTGTGTGTGTGTGTGTGTGTGTGTGTGTGTGTGTGTGCAGGATGAGTGAGCAGGATCGCTGCGGTGGAAACTAGTCCCACGGCATCTATTGCCGGGTCTGCTGTTACTTCAAGGTTGGCACAGCTTGTAAAAGCCTCGTTAACACAAAGGGCCGCTCATATGTTAATTGGCTAATTGGCTAATTAATTTTTGCATAAAGGCGCGCAGAGGGGAGAAAGGCTAGCTAATTGAAAGTGACTATAGGTTTAATTAGGCGCCGACGAGTTGGAAAAGGAAGGGGATGGCGGAGCTGGGAGGCGCATGCGTACTCAGACTTTTGATTTACAATTTAAAAGATCACTCTAGGTGACATTTTAGGAAGCAAATGAAAGAAAGAAATTGATATTATTTTGACCCAGAAGTCACTTTTTTTATAACCTTATAACCCCTTGGGTTATCTTTGGGTCAAGGTCAAAGCACAATCGTTCTTTCCCCCGGGTCACCTTGACCCTGAGGTCACACAAGGGTTCAAGGGCGACTAATGTGAAACTTCAACTCTCCTCACATGTTTCAAATGTTGAAGTTCTCCCCTGTCTGGAATCTTGGCGAACAAGAGGTTACGAAAGTGGAGTCTATTATGACGTAATAATGGCGTCACTCCTCCTCCAGCCAGCTGCAATCACGCCCTGCTTTGTTTATACAAGAAGTTCATTGGAGGTGGAGACTTCCGGGATTGATGACACGTGGTGATGAACCTGGATGCTTGACCAATCACAGCACAGTGGGTGTGGTTATGGTAAACAAGGTTTCATCTACAGCAAAACAGTGTTTTCAGTGGGCAGGGCTTAATTTATTAATTTATTAAAATATAGTTTTGTACAAACGGACACATACTGATGTTTTGACTTCGTTGATTATTTGACTTATCTAGGGGCAAAGCTAATAAAAGATTAATGAATAATTCACATTGAAAAACTCATTCAGTTTAAGGGTAAAACTGAACTTTATAAATCAACATATGGATCACAAAACAAATCTCATGTGATGTTGAGTATTAACTAAAATATTACATGAGAAATATAATATTAAAGATAGAAAATGTTTACTCTTGTGTAAACAGGCTAATATCTTCTAAGTATTGATTCAATTATCTTTTGAAAGAAAACATTCTTCGCTAACTCCTTTTGAAACAGTGCACTGGTGTGTTTTTTTATGTGGATTCTTCACCCGTGTTGCTTCATTTGTTTGAAAATTGTTTGCAGCATAACTCATAAAAGTTTTGAATGGATTTGAACAGATTTTCAGCAAATATTGATTATGGTTCAAGGGAAAGATGAATACATTTCCATTCCATGGTTCCTCCTGGATTCACCGAGGTTTAGAAGGTTTTCTCATTCACCGTTCAAATAAAAACATCAAAAAAACAAAAACAGATAATAATTGACTTAAAAAGACGAAGTAAAAAGACGCTGAATAACTCAGCTAGCAAAATAAATCTACTTCCATGTGACTATGATGTATATGTTCAATTATTGTTGAACATTGTTTTAGTGTTGCTAAATTCTAAAATGTATAGACATATATTTTTTTAATTCATGTGACACGTTCTCCATTATAGGCATGTGCTGTGTCAGTGCTTTTATTTTCTTATCATTCCCATATTCACAATGAAATGACCTGAAACTGAAGCAGTAAAAAAAATATATTTTAATTTAATCTCCTCTGTAGTTAAATCTCCCATTTCCTGGAACAACGACCGAAAACACGATCTGTTTTTTTCTGGAGTGGATGTTGTAATAACTTTAGTCAATGATCCTTCTAGTGTCGCTGGGCTTGTTTTGTGCACAGTAGAGCTGCAACTAATGATAATCGCTCAGTTAATTAATCATTTGTGGATGATTAATAATGTGGCGATACTGATTAGAAATGTATTTTAATGAAGGTTTTCTTTTCTTTTCTTTTTTTTTACAGATGTTTCAGAAAAAAAATCTAAAGAATCAATCCGAGAGGAATCAGCTGTGATTACGCATTCACATCCATTCTAACCTAAGTGCAATAATTGGTGCATATGTAAAACTGACACACACACACACACACACACCTCGCCGGAATGTGCAAGGCTTTCCGAACGTCTGTTAATTCAATTCCTACTCAGCGCCCACTAAAACACCACCACAAATTAAATCGGGCCGAGGGAGCAGACGGCTAACAAAGGAAATTAACAATGATGCTGCCTTCTGTATTAGGGTATATGGATTCGCTGCATGTTTGCTGCGTGTGCGTTAGATGCTGCCTCATGTCTCGGGCGCGAGCGAGGGGGAGACCAGTTTTAATCAAGAAATCCATTCCACTTTTCTAACCCCTCTCCACTTCCCCTCCCTCCGTTGCAGGCTTGTGTGGAAACAGAAGTGCTAAATTACCCCGGAGCAGTCAGACAAAAACATCTTGTTGGCTTCCAAATTGCTTTGCATGCATGTTAATTGGACAGAAATCCCTGCAGTGTATTTAGGTTTGTGTGTGACTTCTGCGCCCGACATCTGCACTGTATCTGTTTGTGTAAAGTATCCCGTCAGTGTTTGTGTGTGTTTCGGGCGAGCCGTTTGCGGCTCTGACGGATCGCAGAGATTGTTGGGGGTTATCTGTTTTTGTTGCTTAATTGTGAGGCTGATACCATCGAGGGGGTCTCGGGCCAATTCAAGTGGGCTTTCAGCCAAATTACCTCGGTAATCGTCCGTGTTGAAGTCCCTGGATGCTCGCGCCAAGACACAAGCAGGCAACTTCAGCGAGACGCGGGGCAGTTCTGACCCCGGCTTTATTTCGGCTTACGGCTCTAATTGAAATGATATTTCTTTCCGACGTAATTATTGGATTGCTGACAAGATTTCATCACCAAATTCCATTTGTGGTCAATTTGTCCTGTTTGTTTTTAATTAATGCAGGCGGCTAATGAACTCAGAGGGGATCATGGGTAAACGATCAGCGTCTTTTTCCATGTTTCCCAGTTATCTTCCCAGCAGAGGGCTTTCAAACTGGAGCATGAAATTGTTTGAAAGTAAGAAAAGGATTCCGTTTGGATGGAGCGAGCACATATTTAGGCCAACACAAGCAGGAGCCACGTTGACTTTGTAACTCCACTTTCATTAATTATGCCTCGAAATTTGACTTTTTCCTGTCGATTGTGGAATGAACACAGAGGAATTTTCTGCTGTTGATGAAGATGATGAAAGGTTTATTGTAGAGGCACTGAAGCGCTAATAAAGTTGTTTCTTTATCTATAGGCTTGTCAGCAAGTTGAAGTTTTACAACAACAAAAAAAAGGCTAGAGAGGAAAAAGAATCTTTTAGAACTTTTTTTCTTCATTGGTAAAAAATATCTTCATCCAAACAGAGAAATCCAAAGTGTTGATTCACTGGTGACTGTGACTAGTTTCCACCATGCGATGCATTTTTTATTACAAGTAGTTTCCTGGAAGCTTTAAGTCAGCATTACCCAAATAGATCAGGGGTTTGAATTGACCAAAATTTGGGAGACACCTTTCGCCCCATAATAGGCCAAACTGAATTTTGTCGTTTGTAGTGGCATTCCTCACTTCAATCTAGAGTCTAAACAGAGTGTGACACCAAGGATCATGTGACTATCTAAATATCAATATTGTACTTCCGCCATTGAACCGAATTCTTTGACAAAAATGACTCTATAAACCTACATTTTGATCAAAAACAGGACGTTAAACGACAAACCAACCTCTTTTTTTTTAAACCCAGCATTTAAATCTGAGTCAAATATATGAATGTGAAGCTCTTGTGGATACTTCAAATAAATTGCTAAGTCAGATCTGGCCCCCAAGCTACAAGATAGATAGTATACAATTATTTGTAAATTGAGCAGTGCCTTGGAGTAAAGGTGTTTGGGGGTTTCAACCAGTTGGAATCAGTGATATTTTCTAACATGTTTCCAAATTGTTTACCCTTGTGTCACCTCTGAGTCAAGGTGACCTGGAGGCCCAAGTGTCTTTAAGGAAAACACACACAGAGAAACATCTTTATTCCATTATTATACTATTCCATCGTAAGTGTTGTAAGTCCTCTTCAGTTCAGAGTCAGTACAGATGCTCCACTCTGCCACTCACTGTCAGACGCCCTCAACTCCAGACACTCCTCTGCTGGTATAAAACCTTGTGCGTCTCCACTCATCCATCCTCCAACCAGCACGGCTCTCGTTCACTCGCTGTCCTCCTGATCTTTTCCTCTCGCCCTGAACACGAAGCAACGTTCATAACACCGGACAAGAGCCAACAGAACCCAACAGATCTCTGTCCACGCTGCTCTCCGTGCTTGGATAATAATAATGACGACAACAACATGTGATACACGTGATATTGGAAGTTCAATTGCCCTCTCACCGTTGATTTGTGGTATTTTAAGAAAATTTGCATGCAATATTAATTTGTTTATTAAAGGAGCACAGCACTCCTGTGTGATCAGTAGTAATGGTCTGATGAAGCTTCATGAAGCAGTGTCATTATTTTCAGAGTCCACTAGATGGCGATCTCTGCACTATTTTCCTTTGTTTCTAACAACTTTTCTAACGAAACATCACATCATTTTTAAACTGATGGCGCCATCTACTGACCTCTAAACAACATGACACTGCTTCATGAAGCTTCATCAGACCATTGCTGTGTCTCAAATCGCATTCTTCTATTAGTATACTAGAAGTTAGTATGGTGGATATATATATATATCAGGATAGTGTACATACTAACTAGTACGCAAATTATCAACAGATAGTATGTCTCAAATCAAACACTGCCGCTACGCACTAACAGGAAATGACTCGACAGCTTCTTCTTCTACTACTATTTAACAATGCTTTCAACAAGCTGTTTGAACGCTATTGCGACACCTGCTGGCAGCAAGTTTTGCAAGTTTGGAAGAAAGAAGAAATAAAGAAAAAATATGAGAAACGAAATATTCGCGAGATATTTAGGCCGGTATCAGCACTGAAGACGTGTCATCCTTCTACTGCTGGCTGAAAATGCACCTGTAAGTATATGAATATATATATATATATGCATATAGATGATGCAACTTCCGTTTACAACGTCACTAAGATGGCAGCCGTTTAGGGTGGATAGTGTACCATACTCAGTTTTGTGGGCGTTTTAGTACGCCAATTTCGTGTGCACTAAATTTCGCATACTAAGAATTGAGACGCACTTATGCACTAAAAATACTAACTTTGAGTACGCAAGTACGTGATTTAAGACACAGCACATCACTAGTGAACGGTTTCATATTCCAGGAGGCTTCTAAAGGTCCTCTTAGTACTTCTTTGATATCAATGAATGCAACCAAATGCAACGACCAGCTTTTGAGCAGGTGGGACATCGATCATCACAGAAATATGAAAAATAAAATGCTAGATTGTTGCATTGCGCCCATTTCAAATGTGACTTTAATCATTTTAAAAGAGGGATTTTTTTTGTTGTATTAATTGCTGTTTTCTCCACATGAACTTGACCGCTGGCTCACGGCTGGAGCTGATTAAGAAATCACCTGCATTGTATCTGCCGTCGGCTTCCCCCCCTTGACTAAAGCCTGTTTTATTTATGTTCACATTTCAGCCTTCGAGCTAAAATGACATTGGTTTAAGAATTAAATCTTATGATTAACTAAATTTTATTTTTTTCATTTTTTCATTTTTTAAATTCAACCTGTTTTTCTTCCAGTTGTGACCTTTGTTCATGTCTCCGATACTCAATAACTTGAGTTGGGTTATAAAGATGTGAAGCAGTTCTAGCTTCTGAGACGAATCAAACAGACGATGATAATGTATGTTCTGTATTTCTCTCTCCTTGTACAAGTAAAATATTGGTACTTTGAACCATCTCTAATATCTGTTCCTTAAGTTTCAGCTTCAAGTCCTGGCTAAGATTGATTCCCTTTATTTTCTACAGTAAAACTGCTTAGTAATATACTGTAAGCACCGCGTGATAAGCTCATGTTGCTGCATTCAGGTACCATTGTGTACGAATAAATGAAAGTCTCAACAGAAAATGTCACAGGAAGCAGGAGTGATCATAATCTTCCCACACTCAGACGTTTTGGACCAGGATGTCGTCATTCCGACAGCAGGCCATGCAGCCATGAATCTCTAGACAGTGACCTCATATCCATATGCCCCCCCCCCCCCCCCCACACCCTACACACCCACACACACAACAAGCCCCCACGAGAAAAACCCCAAACTGTACCTTTTTGATCGTCACCGTCTGCCAGTTAGTGGAAAACAAACACTTCCTTTTCCAGCTCCCGCTCAGCGTTTTGTGATTGACACCAGAAACGCGGCGTTCTACTGTTCCCCGGCAGTTTCTTAGCTTCTGCCATGTTTCTGAGGGATTGTTGTGCGAAGAACATAAAATGCACAAAAGACACAAACACACACCCCGTTTGGCAAGAAGCTGTGCACATAAACACTTAACCCTGGAAAGATTCAATGATGGCGGATAAAAGGGTGATTTGTGTTCTGCTAAGGGAAAAATGAGTAATCCTATCATTCAGCGTGACATGCAACACAACACGCCGCATCAGTCACAGACACACACACACACACACATACGTGCAACTCTAAACACTGCCTATCAGGATGATAAAAGCGTGCCTCACCCACACAATAAAGCGTTTGATTTTTCTATTTTCCGTGTCATTCATTTTCTCTTTATACTGTCGTAAACCTCCTTCAGTCGTCGCCTTGTTTCCCCGCCGGCGTCGCTCCTGACACATATTTGTGTGTTCATGTAAATATCGCAACTAATCTTTATAAATATATTTATGAGATCGAATACCTCTGTACTGTAATTTTATGTATGCTGAGCACAGGGTTCTACTCCTGAGCACACACTCATGCACACGTCTCTCATTGGGTGGATAGCAATCCCTTGGCCTTCTTTCTTCCTGCCGGGGCATTAATTCCTGCCCATATTTCCATCTGATTATAGTGCGGTTATACCCGCAACTAATTGAACATTAAATATAAAGAAAGTTAATGAAAATGTCCTTTATCCGCTCCAAACTGGGCCTGAGAACGCATCTATTAACGCAAATTAATCTGGCCCCGGCTGGTGTTTTAGGGGGGAAGATATATGCAGAGTTTGCTGCTCCCCTCTCTGACCCATATTATGCTTTTTTTTCTCCACTACAGGACAGTTTAATAACAAAAAGTGTTCTTCTGAGTCATCTGGTGAGCGATAGTCAATGTATTTAATCATGTGAAAATGACTAAAGGCGTTTGAAGTTCACCATCCTTGAGCCTCAGAACAGAGGGTGAGTTGTTTCTATTGGTACGTGTGAAGGATCTATTTTAACTGAAACTTAATAACGGAACAAAGATTATGAGGACGAGCTCATTTGTCATCTGCATACGTAATTCTCTCCACAGTCAATGGGTTGAAACTGAAACAGATGAAACTGAAGATGTATAATAGCTGACAAAAAGTACAGAGTCACAGAGTTAAAAATGTCCCACAGAGGGTCCTGCCCATGACCTCCCAGAAGCATTCTAATGAATTACAATTGCTTAAAACAAACTGTTAAATGAGGTTTTTGGAGACAAATAATGTATTTTTCAATGTGTTTGTAAGCCTAAATCCAGCACATTTTAGTCGATTTTATCAAGGACATGGACAATGTTCCTGTGTCTGAAAAATTCCCCTTTGAATCCTCGTCTTTTTTAACCAAACTTCATTTAATTATCAATAATATGCCCTTGATCCTCCTTTTTTTTTTTAAAGCAGAATGTTTTTTGTACATAAAAATGAATATTTTTGCATCTTACATGCTGCCCTGTAATATTTGTAAGTACCCTTTGTTGGCTAGCTATTCATATACATTGAAATCTGTATAAGAGGGATTAGAAACTTCAGAGATTCAAAAATAGGATTTTAAAAAGATTCAATAACCTACTTACAAGGTAAGTAGCGATGTTGGTTAATAACCTACATTCATCATTTGGCCAATTTTTTTTGTTTTTGGTAAATTGATCCAAAACATTTTGGACAATTATTCAGTTCCATATTCGCCTTATAATTAAATCCAAGTGCTTTTAATTTATTTGTGGGCGTCATTAGGAATTCATTATTAAGTTATCATTTATATGTGAAATGCTTTATACATTTTGCTAGTAATCTGCAGATGTTTTGAGAGGAAAAGTTAAGGCCAATTCAAATTCCCTAAGAATGCAATTGGATTACTCATCTTGGTATCCGATTATTATGACAAATGACTGGAAATAAAATGTGTTTATAGCTCAAGTATTTGTTGATCATCAGACGACTATATATTCTCTTCCCCCCACGGAGCATGACTGTTCTGAGCAGTGTGAAATGGAAACTTGTCATACCATAGAAGTATAAAGTCTTAAAGGAGTTGTTTGTGTTTGTTTTATTGTGAGACGTTGAAAGAGAAACACTCTCTTTGTCTCAGTTCGGTAGGAAGAGTGATTCTAAGATTACAACTAATTCAGTTTTATATTATTACTGTTGCTAAGACTGTGTCATCATTTGTCATCCTTAACATGTTTTACTTTCCCTATTTCAAATGAAAACCTAAGTGGTCCCTGGAGGCACATTTCTAATTTAACAAATTCACTATGAGCGCTCTACCTGCGATCCAATTACTCAAATTAATTAATAAAATTGGGCAAATTGAGTAACAAGGAATCGTAGCTATTAAAAAAATACATGCTCGTAATTAGGAACAAATGCTGCTCCATAACTAGTCGCTACGACTTTCTTGTTAGTTTTACATCTCCTGGTTTCCGTCTCGATGGAAACACCCACTGAGAGCTGCCGGGTTGAAAAAAACAATGCAGATGAAAGGAGTGAAACCATGTATTTTATCTATTATATGAGTTAAAAAAAAAACCCTTTTCATTCCCTCTTGGCTCATCCCCCCCCACCCCTAGCTCCCCCCACATTAGCATCTCTCCTGGACAGTGTGGGGTTAACTAACCCGTTTAAGAGGAACCACAGAAAACAATACGAGGACCCCAAAAAAGACAATGGCGGTGGCTTTCTCCACCGTATTTGTAATTTAACATCAAAAGGCTCCTCTTCCAGCAACCTCTGAGAACCAGCGTCTCTTTAATGAAGCGCCCCACCCCCCTTAATCACATTCAAATTGGTTAGTGTTCAGAAAATAGAAATATGTATTAGATAGCAATAAATTTTCATCATTGGCTAAGCCTGCTTCTTAATTGTCCTGTCCCAAGGCTTGGGAATTTCATTGTTCGTTAGGTGCTTAAGTCCCCCATCTCATTCAGTCTCTCTGACATTACTGCTGAGGGCTCTAATGCCCAACTAATTTGAATGGGGATTTACATGATAGAGCAGGGAGCATTAAAATGTGGAGAGAAGGGAAAAAAGAGAAAAGAGAAAAAAGGGGGAAATGGCTTCTTTCACTTCAAAAGTCACTTTGTTCAAAGTCAAATGACAGTGTTTAAAGATGCTCTATCTCCCTCTCCTCAGGATTTTGGACAGTAGTGGCAAGTTTAATGGTTCGTTATCTTAGCCCCTCTCTGTCTTCCACTCGGTCCCTTCAGCCGCCTTTGTCTCCGGGACGCCGTCCACACGCTTTTGTGCGGTAGCACCATACTGGTTCGGAATATACCTTGTTTTGGAGTCGCTTTGAATTACAACACACCTCTGTTAGTTTGGATGATTTCGCTGTCTTCGCTTGTAACTCAATACTGTCTCTGTAGGGTTTCGGAAAGTTTGTGCAAGAGTGTGTATTTGTGTTGTCTTTCCTGGCGTAGCCTTAAAGAAGTTTCTGTTTTGAAAGAGCTCCCAAAATATGAATTTCCTGAGTGAAAACTCACCCAAAATTCAAATTAAATTCCAGTATACAGTGCACTGGAAGCACTTGCAATATGTACCCAAAGAACTTCCTGTTTAAAGCGTGTTAACCTTTAATCTTCTGCTGCAAACACGCTTAAAATTTAGTTTTTACAGAACAATTCTATTACAATTTTAAGTGTGTCTTTTTGGACGGTGATTTTGAGCTCCAGTCGCTACAAAAAAAGGAAGGGATTACCCCTGAAACAATCCCATAACTTAGCCGAGATGAGTGGCAAATAAGTGAAATATGAATTTTGAAATTTGAACTTTCAATTTAGTTACATTAAAATGAGTCGTTATTTTACCACTACTCATAGCCAGAAATGCAGGAAACTCTTGAGACATTCTATTTATGCAGGCTTTTTTTATTTTAGAAGTTCTTTGTCTTAGATTTTTCCTTTTGGATATATTAATTTCATCCATAAAAATAAAGAGAAAAAAAACTGGTTCAAGAAGACATTTTAGATGCACATTTTTCGCGGTGAATTCCATCTATCCATTGATCCGCCCAAGGGGCAGCAGCCGGAACAAAGAGTGAATACCGAGGGATTTCAAGGTCAACCTAAATTTAAAGTTTCCAAAAGTTTCTTTGGTCTAGAGACCAATGAAAGCCCCGTGTACATGTACTGAGTGAACATTACCTTGGGGAGAAGGTCTAGTCAAACATCTAAACCACCTCAACCAGCTTTCACCAGCCGCTCAGCGAAGAAATATAATTTCGGCATTCTTATCTTGTTCTTCTGGTAACCATCCAGAATGTGGGGTCCTAGGTGAAAGAAGGATAACAACATCATATTACAAACCCTATGATGGTCAGCCTTTAACAATTTGGTACAAAAGACAGGTGGTATAGAACCACCAACTTCTTCCCTACTCTTTTTTCCTAATATATACAAATAACTCTTCATTATCCAAGACAGAAAAGAAAGTTTTTAATCAATGTGTCAATTATTTATTATTGTTATTATTATTATTATTTATATTACAATATGTGATCCATAACCTGTTGCATACACAGTAGTTCAGGGTTGGCGAGCTGAATATAATAACCAGTATTTACTGTTAAAAGGACTGACTTTTGGCTCGAGTCAAAACAACTAAAAAACTTTATCAACCAATTTATATAGTCGGTCATCTAAGATGTGATTGGACAGAAACAAATTCCTTTGTTCCTTATTTTAACATCACACCTATCATTTACCTTCAGAAGATAAAAAATGATTAGAGTTATTTACTATTAGAGCAAACAAACCTCGACATGTGGCCGTCCAACCCTCGTGTTTATCTCAGTTTTAATTATTGTTTGCAACTCTCGGCGTATAAACACTGACATTCTTCACCTAGAATTTCCCATAATTAGTGAGTTCTGGTTGACCTGCATGTCACCGGAGATGTGCAGAGGGTCATGACTAATGAGAGACCGGGGGTCGACCTCAGACGGGGGAGTCACGGCGGGGCGAGAAGGGCATTATCATACAAGACAACACTGTAATGTCTGAGACCTCAAAAGGTTAAAGTTTGTTCGCGATCGTCCATGGGACCGATTTGTTTGGCGATAATCGGAACCGTTTTGCCAGAATCTACGGGTATCGAGTGGATCGTCTCAGACGTGGTCGAGAGAGCTCAGAGTGAGAGCGAGGGACGAACTCTGATAATCACCTGTATTGATCTGTGTGTGTTGGAGGAAAATGTGCTGTTTCCAGAGCATCCAAGCATGAATGGTTATCGATTCTATCATAAAGACCAACACGTTTCTAGACAATGTCCTTTTAGGTAATCACTGGTGCCTGTTTTCTTTCCCTTTTTTTCGCCATTTGCACTGTTCGAAGATACCTGTTACAAATGAAGGTAGAACTGAACCTATTTTTTTTTTTTTGCTTCATGTTCGAGGGGTCTCTCCACATGAGAAGAAGACTTTTACACTTCTAACCATGTTGGATGAGGAAGCTGTAGAGTAACATATTGGTCACATCCTTTAGGATATGATTTGTGAAGCAGAGGTTTGTGCAAAAAGAACACAGAGCAGTTAATAATCGACTAGAGAGGTTAAAAGGGTGTTGACAAGATGATAATCCTGCCTGTTTTTCTTTGTTTGGAGACTTCCTGATTCTCCTGCGCTCCAGCTAAAGATTGTTTTTTCTGGTCAACTGCAACATGCATGAGGCTAAGTTACAAGGCCATGGAACAAACGGCAGAACATTATCCTGCACTTCCTTTTCTCTTCAGAACTATCCCACCCAATATTCATTCGCCGCCAACAAATGACACATTAGGGCCTCAGAGCTCAGATAATGGATTGGTTGGTTTGTGGCCTGGGAAGTTGTAGGTTAAATCCCAGTTCTGGAAGAGATTGTAGTGTTGTATACCCGGTCAAGACAGATAAGTCAACTAACGTGAAAACAAAACTTTCCTGACTCACCCACGTGTTTCAAATGTTGAAGTCTTCCTCTCCAAGATGCAGTAAGTATCTCATCATGACCATGTTTTGAACTTATTACTTTATAGGTCTGCCCTGTCTGAAATCTGGGCAAATGAGAGGTTACGAGAGCAGAGTCCATCGTGACCTAATAATGGTCTTCACTCCTCTTCCAGCCAGCTGTGATTAAGCCTCACTTTGTTTATACAAAAAGTCCCTTGGAGGTGGAGACTTCAAGTATTAATGACACACGGCGACAAACCTCAATGTTTGACCAATCACAGCAAGGTGTGGTTATAGTAAACAAGATTTCATCTCCAGAAAACAAAGTGTTCTCAGTGGGCGGGCACATTTTGTAATGTAAATATTTCAATGAAAAGAGAGTTTTGTACAAACAGACACATATTGATGATACAATAGAGTCCAACATCTATTTAAGACACACTTAAATCAACACTTTACCTCCACCGGTGAATGATCGTGTGTGTCAATGGGTAAATGCTTAACTTAGTAAAACAAGCTTTGGTTCCGGAAAAAGCATAGAAAAGCACAATGCACTACTTGTTGGTCTTTCTTTCCGCGAAAATAGGACAAGAAAATAATGGACGCCGGAATGGTCCTTCATGATCCCTCGACATTGTTTTGTATACGCTAACATCTGATTCTCAGAACTTTCACCAATGTTTCCAATTACGGTCAGTATTAGATCCAAATTGGATTATCTGTAATTGGACTATCGCTACTAAAGCCCCACGTAGTTGCTGAAAGCTGATAATGATAATCAAATTTGTTTGGATGATCAAGATATGGAATTGGCTTGACTCGCTGCCTAAACCCACGAGAGGAAATGCCTAAAGACGAGAATCGGATACACAGACCGACAGTATTATATTAATAATGGCATAAGAACCAAATGAACCCTCAGTTTAGACCGAGCGTTGACCATTAGGGTTGTTTGGAGGGTACAAAAATCGAAGGCTGAATGAGTCCGTGTTCCACTAAGGTCTTGGCATTGTGCCCGTCTACTTACCCGTTTGCCTTGGACAAGATCTCCGGTAGAAGGTGAACGGCTACATGAAAGAGGACGAGTGTATCGTGGATGTTTTTTCTCTGAGAGCAACAAACTCTTTATTCTCTGTCCTTCTTCCCTCTCGATGGTTGAGTCACAATGTCTCCTAAATCCACCAGCTTTTCTCTTCTTTTTTTTTTTCCGCCTCAAAGCCTAATTCTTCATAGAGAGACGGACGCACAGAAAAAGCAGACAGACAGGCCACGAATCAGTAAGCACTCCATAATCAGGCTTATGATGCTAGTGAGCTAATAGAGCGGTGTAAATGATTAGCCGGGCTCAGTGCTGCCGAGTATTAGCCGGCCTGTCATCGCTGATAGCTCCTGGCCGCTAACTTTATCGCGATGATGAAGCCCTGATCCTGCATTAGAAACAATCAAACGATCTTGTCTCCTGATTGAAAATGGTGTTCCGATGTTTCTCCGCGGAGGGTTTGAATGGGAACGGAACAAAGATGTTTTTCTCACGATAGCTGTTTGTGATAACGACACGCGAGACAAAAACAGAAGTTGCAATGGTTTAAAAATGGTTTAATTACGGACATGTTGATGCTGCTTATTCTTTTCTTTTGATAACGGCCTGAAATAAGTAGATCTCAAGAAGTTCTTTAGGAGCTGGTTCAGATACTCTATATCACAACTGGGCAAACATGTGGCCCTTTGACTGTATTCATGCGGCCCTCAAGGGGTCAGAGTAGAACATAGACATTATTTCCGACAGCTTACAATTTAATATTGAGTTTATTATTGTATTAACTTTAAATATATATTTATATATTTTTTTCCTTTCTGATTTTTTTGATTTTACTTTTATGAAAATGTCTTGCCCGTCGAAATTATTGACATCATATTAAAAAAACAAGTTATTTTCCCAACAGTTTCTTTTACTAGAAAGGTTTATAAAAGTGTTTTGCTATAGCCAGGTTTATTTTATGCTGATATTTCTTTCTTTACTATTCTTACTTTCTTTGTTTTTTCAAAGTTTTTCGCTCATATTTTAGCTCTTCGCTCCTCTCCTTTGGATTGACGGCCCCTCACAACACTCACAGTATATAATGTGGCCCCAGAGGGAATTTAATTGCCCACCCCTGCTCTATATAGTGGGATCAGTGTGAAAAGGTTTAGGTTCCTAGAGAGCTACATTGACCAGGGCAGGGGTCACCAAGGGACACTTCATGGACAGTATTTAGGGTATAGTTTATCCCAAATTTACTCACTTTCTACTCACCCTCATGTCGACTCAGGCAGGGGGGACGGGTATTATGGACTTAAACTGGCATCTTAAAGTGTCAAGAGCCACAGGCTGATTTTAGTAAAACTTTTAACCAAAAATATTCTAATTTTTTTTTTGGCGCCTAGGTAACATTTACCTAATGGACTAGTACCGGTCCCCGGACTGGGGGTTAGGGGTTGGGAACCACTGGAGTAAGGGATGAGATTATTTCCATCTGTTTTTTTAAAAAGTGATAGGCAAAAATGTAAGTCAATTTTAATGCAGCGACAGGAGCTCAGTTGTCTAAAATGACACACTTAATAACATCTGCTCGTCTGTAACGTCCATCTCGTACTGAAGCCTCATTCATGAGGCATCATTCCAGGGAAACGTATATAAGTCTATATTTTAAGCTTTCTTTAAGCGAGTACTTCCAGTCGGTGTAGGATGTTAGCCGAGCAGCATCCGCCAAAAACAACCTTGAAAAACGTTGAAAAAGCAAATAAAAATAATAGTAATGATAAAAATGGACTGTACCACTCAACAAGGATAAGCCATCCTTATGATGCTAACATTATATTTTGGCTTCATATATTGCATTTAGTGAAATACAAAAAGGTGGAAGCTCTTAGTTAGTCAGCGACTCACCTTGTATTCATACGACGTCGATGGGAGCATTGGATTAAGTTGCGAAGGCTAAAAGTGATTGAAAAGGTCACATTTTGGGTCAATTTTTAAATATGTTATGTGGTTTTTATTGTTGTTGTTATAGAAATTGTCTCAAAACATCTATAACTAATGAGCTTAACATACAATTTCTGGAAATACAACTTGTTAAAAAAGGTTTACATTGATGTTGAACAAGTGAAATTGAATAAAATTAAATATGTTGACGCTTATAGTTAAATATCTTTGTCGTTTACAGCCTTTCTTGTGTTGGTTAAACCTATTTATTTATTTGTTCACCTCTAAAAGGGATAATCTCACGAGGATAAATCAAAGCATAATATTCCTGTTCATATGTTTTAAAAGAAACTGGACGTATATTCTTGAATATTTGATTTTATTGCACGACTTCTCATCAAGTCACATGACCTTCTTATCTGAAAGTGAAATGTATCAAAATCCGAAATCTTTTATTGCCAGAATTTGTTGCGGCATAAGAGAATATAAAATAATAAAAAGAGATTAATACAATAAAATACAGTATATTAAAATAATACAAGAGATATTACCATAAATGGCATATGAATAATTAACAATCAAAATATTACATTTATTTTTAATAATATTCATGATGCGGACAAAGCACGGGGATGTCCTGGTCCGTATCAATCTCAAGATATAAAAAAACTGTTTTAGGTTTGCTACATTTGTACACACACGCTTTTGGCTTTTTAACTTGTAGATATTTTGCATTCAATACATATTCATCCAGTTAAATCTCCTCAGTTAAACAACATCCTTAAAGATGAAGCTGCTCAGTGACATGTAACACTTAAGAAGTTTCACTTAATTAAACGTTTAGCGAGTCAATAAAGAGTTTAAAAAGTGTGTCCGCTCCAGGCTGTGACTGGTCACTGAACTCATCATTTCTATCTTTAAGCTAAACGGCTTAACGTCGTTTTAGTTAAATTTAGAACCGCTAAACCAAAAAAAAAAATCAGACCCACTGTTGTGTAATCAATAAAAGCAACAAAGGCGACCAAACAACGTTCCACAGAATCAATAAACGTGTAAAAGCACGAGGTGTGTGTCGACACACATACACACACACGCGTGCACATAGATGCAGACAAATGAGACCTTAGTGAAATATCTGCTGGGGTTTTCTGCCACGGTCATGATTTCCTCCAGGGCTGTGAAAACACTCTGCATATGGAGTCCATCTCCTCTCCGGCTTAGCTCTGAGACCAACACACACACGCAACATCAACACGTTTGAAAGGAATAATATTTCCTTCCTCGCACTTTGGGCGTGCTACCGCGGAAAAAAAAAAAAAAAAACGTGGCGCTCGCCAGACAAAAGTTTAATACAAAAGAGAATAACAGGACCTGCTCGGGACGGAATGTCATCTAATGAATATTGACTCAGTTATTCAAGACAAGGGACGTGTCACTGTGTGTGTGTGTGTGTGTGTAGCTGTTAGTTACAGTGTATTAGCAACAGCAGGGGAATCAATAAAAATGTCTTCCCCTTCATCAGACGTGAAAAGGGATTGGGTTTAGTTACTGTTTAGATGTTATCAAGCCCTGTCTTTGTGAGTGTGTGATTTCCACATATTCATTAACCTCCTTATCTGGCAGAGGCCCCGAGAAAAGCAACCAACGCTCCGGCTCACCGTCTCGCGCCGCTTTGATCGGGTCAGAGTGGGGAAGTATTGACCAGTCGCCAGCAGCTTGCAGCTATTGATTGTGACTTATCCAGCTGTTTATATTTGAACCCGGGATTTAACCTCCATCGATCGACACACACCTCACTGTCTGCAAGGTGTTCGGCTAATAGGGCTGGAACCTTTCTCGCTCTCTCTCAATCAGACGTGATTGAATTCAATAACAAAACCGCCTCATTGATCACAAATATTTGTATTTACACTCTCACCGCATCACTGATTTATTTCTTTATTATCCGTCAAATTTATTACATGATGTTTAAATTCTATTAGGCTTATATTTAATCTTTAATTGATCATTTTAAAGTAACATTGAAAGCCCACTTTTACTATTTTTACTATGAAGTCTTGATTTTCCAAAAATAAATTCAACAGATTTAAGTTTTTATATAATTTTTTTTCCCCATCAATTTATTTTTTCATTTTTGTTTCCACAATGATATCCTTTTATTTGGTATTTTTTAAATTCAGTTATTAAAAAAACGTTTCCTGGAATTTAGTTTTGAATATTTTAACGTATACCTAACTTAAGTACTGTATTTGTCTTTTAATTAATTTAATCTGACGATATCATTTCTTAAAAAATATATAATTTACAACTAAGATATTTCTTTTAATTATGTTTTATTCTTGATTTTTTTTATGTTGATTTGATTAAGATCAAATGAAGTTGCTCTGTTTTGTTATCTGTGAAATCTATTACATTATGTTGTAATTTCTTAATACTATTAAGTATTTTCAATTATTGAACTTGATTATTTTTAAGTAACATCAAAAACAATAGCTCAACATTTTATAGATATATTTAATTGTTTTTTGTTACATATTTCTTTCAATTTATGAATCTATTTTTATTTCCATTTTGATTTTGTTTATAAAACAAAAACATTTCCAGGAATTCTGATTTTAGTATTTTATCTTTAATATCTTGGTCATTTTCATTTTTGTATCTTAGTTTTTAAACATCAATGTTTTCATATTTAAAAATAATAATTTAAATCTAGAATCTAGAATGTATTTATATTGTACTCTTTATATTGTATTTTATTCAATATTTATTTTGTTTTTGTTTGTGCTTTTGCTTATTGTGTTCTTGTTTTCCCCTGAAGCTGCTGTAACTAAAATTTCCCCTTGTGGGAAAAATCTATCTATTTATCAATGTATTTAAATGTATCACTTAAAATGTAACACTTATCTTGGTTATTTCTTATAATTATGTTTGATTGTTGATTATTTTAGTGTTTACTGTTTGATACTTTTTCCTCTGTTTAATAATGTATTGTGTTTTCCCACTTAATTTGGTGTTTCCACTTTTTTTTTAGCTAATATAAAATCACTTGTCAATATTTAGGAATCCATGTTTCTTCAAATTTGGTTTAATTGGGCAGTCATTTCTCCTCCTCCATGAAAGCTCACACCTAAAATGAGCAATCATGTTTGAATGTTTGTATTTCATATTTGACAGGTTTTTTTTTTTTTTTCTTTAATTATAAAGTAAGACTTGGAAATAAAAGTACATTTTTATTTGAGTAATTATTTTCTCCGAATGTGTGTGTGTGCGCTGGGGTGTTGTCATCTTCTTTATGCCCATCTTCCTCTCTCTCCGGCTCCATTTGGAAGGTAGTAATGAGTCATCAGGGAGAGCTGATGTGAATTATTAATATTCAATCATGATGCTGTTCATGAATTAAGTGAAGCCGACGGAGGAGGGGCGGACAAAAGAGTGTCGGCGCGCTGGCGAACACGCAATTTACAGCGAATATGTCAGAACAGCAGGTTATAAAAAGTGTTGCATTTTTAAAGCCTTAAATTATATATAGAATTAAACTCATTAATATTATTTAGAATTACAATAAGTGACAAAAAATATCCAAGATTCTCTCTCTCTTTTCTTTTCTTTTTTTTTTTTTTTAAGGCTGAGCTCACTCCCCCCTTCCTCTTGGCTCCTGGGGAGATTTGAACATAAATAGCTGTCAATCATGAATGTAACTTCTCTATTGCCCCGAGTCCAAAGAGTTGAAGCTGTCAATCACTGTATTAAAAATAATAATCTTCTTGAAAAGAAATTCAGTCATGATGATGCCTCTTAAAGGGGCCTTCTTTTCCCGCTCAGTTCAGGGACTCTGACCATGGGATCCCAGAGGCACTAAAGTGAGTTTATTTTAATGAAATACTCCATTAGTCTCAAGACTGTGTCCGGCGTGAATCTGCCCTGAAATTATTGAAACAGAGTTCTGCTCCCCTGACTACGGCTACTTGCTTGTGATCCTAAGGACATAAAAAACAAACAAATTCATGTTATTTAAGTATTTAAATATAACATTGGTTGGCTCATTGAATATTTTGATTGTTTAAACATTTTGTCAGTGAAAATTCAAGATATATAGTAATAACCAAGACTTTGTAGATTTCTACCTATTATCCCTCATTTTTCAGGGTTATCAATCCAGACACAGGACAGACAGACGTACCATCATGTAAACTTTGATTTTATCCTGTTTATTATTTACCTTTCAGGAGCAATTGTTTGTGTGATTGCTATTTATTTATCTAGATAGTAGCCCTGCTGATATTTCTGACCATGGTATATTGATACTCATCTGTACCAGTGTGTTCAAGCGTGTTGGCGTGTAGACAGACATTCAGTACTATAGGTCAAGGTCAAAGGTCATCAGATGCAGACGGCAGATACCTAAATGTCTTCCATGTAAACATCTTTTTTGTTTCCAGCTCAGCAAGGTGACTCACTAGGACTGCAAATGTCATTAAATACAGCTTCTTAACCAGTCAGCTCCAGGTCTGTCATTAAAATGTAGTTTGGGCTACAAAACAATAAACCATTCGTCCTTGAACCAAATAACAAAATGTGATTTTCTGGATCATATCACAGACTTTTTTTCAAACCTGATCATGAAACAGTCTAATTAACCCTTAACCCAGTGTCATCTCAGGGTCAAGTTGACCCGGAAGTCATGCATTTCTATTTATAGAAACCAGGGACATCGTTCACCTTGACCCAGAGGCAACACAAGGGATACTACAAACTCATTTGTTTCCGGGTTACTGGGTCACCTTGAGATAAGACAATGGCTACGAATGAATACCTAATAAAAATAATCAAAATACAGTTTTATGTAACCACCCCAGTCCTAAAAGAATGAAAATAAAGAAAAAATTGTGTATCTTTCCACTGTAACATATTCTGTGACTATTATTCCGGATCTAAGTTCATGTCTGGGGAAGAAAGTCAGTTATTATATTTGTTGTTTTTGTTTTCCCAACCACTATTTATGATTATGACTAATTTTCTTTTTCAACAACTTAGATTTTCATGAGAGAAAATGTAACTGGAAGTTGAGATAAATTACCAATATTTTTTTTTGGTTCTGATCAATGATTTCATAAATGGTGCCACTATTACTTTAATTATTTTATAGTTTCCAAACATCTGAACGTATTGTACCTCATCAGAGAAAAAAACAACCTCACCAAAATGCAATAAATGAACAATAAAAGTCATTCAGTGTCAAGGACAAAGATAAAGAAGTGAAACAAAATAAGAGTTTATATGAGGGACATCTCATGTAGAGATGTTTGGAGACGAAGTTAGGGAGGACGGATGGTTTAAATACATGGAGAAGAAAGAGTGTGAAGTGAGGATGTTAAGTGTTTGGCTTGTAAAGATAGTTTTTTGAACTGGATACATATACAGTAACTTTTATGTTGATCTTTTGAATGAAGGGATTCACCTTTTTAAATGTGGCCCTTCTTGAAAAACAGTTTGGGAACCCTTGCTTCAGACAGAATCAGGATCCAGATGGTTATTTAGAAATATATAAAAAAAAGAATAAAAAAAAGATAAGTCTTTGTTAAATTTTAGAATATTATTTCCTGAAAATCTCACTGAAATCTGTTCATCGGTTTTTGACCGATGAGGTCGGTGAATGAAGACATGAAGAGATGATGGGAGTGACTAGAGGATGATCCAGAGAGGTGAAGGTGGAGGACTTGCTGTGGAAACCCTTGATGGAATATAATAAGCCTGCGTTTACGGCTCACGATACAAAATTCTCTAGATCTCGGTCAAGATTAACACCCACAACAAACATTAAAATAGCAGGTGATCCAACATTAAAGACAAACATATTTTTGAATAGACAAAACAGCATCTACGTTTCTTTAAAGGTGTTTTATTAAATGTGCAAACGTGCGTTCTTAGCAATCCTGTCAAGCCAGTGTTGGTCCAATGTTCTCCAGAGGCTGTAACAAGGACACATAATTAAATGAACTCTAAACGCTCGTCGGTCCCTCCGGCACATTTCATCGCAGCATTTAGTGAAATTAATTTTCCAGGTGTTCTATTATTTCTTAGTCCAGAGCCTTGAGACAGAGCAGAACGTTGTATTCTTGCTTACAGGTGAAAGCTCTCAATAACCTACTTTTTCACATGTTTTTTCTTCCCTTTTTTAGATAATATGAGTTCAAATAAAAATAATAATGATCAATATAAAGAGCATAGATCAAAGGTATCTATCTATCTATCTGTCTATCTGTCTATCTATCTATCTATCTATCTATCTATCTATCTATCTATCTATCTATCTATCTATCTATCTATCTATCTATCTATCTATCTATCTATCTATCTATCTATCTATCTATCTATCTATCTATCTATCTATCTATCTATCTATCTATCTATCTATCTATCTATCTATCTATCTATCTATCTATCTATCTATCTATCTATCTATCTATCTATCTATCTATCTATCTATCTATCTATCTATCTATCTATCTATCTATCTATCTATCTATCTATCTATCTATCTATCTATCTATCTATCTATCTATCTATCTATCTATCTATCTATCTATCTATCTATCTATCTATCTATCTATCTATCTATCTATCTATCTATCTATCTATCTATCTATCTATCTATCTATCTATCTATCTATCTATCTATCTATCTATCTATCTATCTATCTATCTATCTATCTATCTATCTATCTATCTATCTATCTATCTATCTATCTATCTATCTATCTATCTATCTATCTATCTATCTATCTATCTATCTATCTATCTATCTATCTATCTATCTATCTATCTATCTATCTATCTATCTATCTATCTATCTATCTATCTATCTATCTATCTATCTATCTATCTATCTATCTATCTATCTATCTATCTATCTATCTATCTATCTATCTATCTATCTATCTATCTATCTATCTATCTATCTATCTATCTATCTATCTATCTATCTATCTATCTATCTATCTATCTATCTATCTATCTATCTATCTATCTATCTATCTATCTATCTATCTATCTATCTATCTATCTATCTATCTATCTATCTATCTATCTATCTATCTATCTATCTATCTATCTATCTATCTATCTATCTATCTATCTATCTATCTATCTATCTATCTATCTATCTATCTATCTATCTATCTATCTATCTATCTATCTATCTATCTATCTATCTATCTATCTATCTATCTATCTCATCTTTCTATCTTTTCTATGTATCTCTTCTATGTATCTCTTCTATCTATCTCTTCTATCGGTCTCTTCTATCTATCTCTTCTATCTCATCTATCTATCTCATCTATCCATCTCATCCATCCATCCATCCATCCATCCATCCATCCATCCATCCATCCATCCATCCATCCATCCATCCATCCATCCATCCATCCATCCATCCATCCATCCATCCATCCATCCATCCATCCATCCATCCATCCATCCATCCATCCATCCATCCATCCATCCATCCATCCTATGTAAAGAGAATATGGATGGATGGACGGATGGAGGGATGGACTTAAACTTTATAAATCCCTCTGGAGATCTACTTTGGGAAATTGTTTTTCTAGTTCACAGCAACACAGATAGATTCATGTAAACCAGAACAAGAACAAAGATCAATAAAAAGAACAAAGTGGAAGGGATGACAACTTCTAAGTATAAAGAACATAGATATTTAGATAGATTAGAAAATCTAACAGCACGAGGAATGAATAATCCCTTTGTTCAGAGGATGACTGTCATCATCCATGATGGACAATAGTTTGTCCAGATAATATAATCATTTCTATTAGGAAAATAGACATTTGTCTGGCCCCTCAAATATGTTTGAGCTTAAATGTACAGCAGATAGTAGAGGTGAAGAACCTGCTCCCACAACACACATCATAGCAGAGCATGAAAGTCAGGTGTCGCCTTCTCCAGACCAAGCATGAGGAGATTTGCTGCCATTAAGCAGATTAACTCTGCCTTTGACCTTTTATTCAACCAATGATTTTTAAATACACAATGTTTTTGGAATTGTTAAAATTTCACTCAAGAACCTAGTAGTCAGATGAAGACAACACAAAGGAAAGCTGCTAAAAGTGAATGCTAAATTACAAAAAGAGGCTTTTAAAACATTTTAATCATATTCTCCTTGTTCCATGTTGGAATATTGTTTTCTGTAAATCTCACTGAAATCTGTTTTTGAGTTATTTTGCTACCAGACAGATGCTGGCCATCACAAAAACCTCCTCAACCGAGCTAAAAAGTACTTTTAATTGGAGGTTTTTTTTTACATTGTATTTACACTTATTGTGAAACAGGTTTGATCAGCACTAAGAAGTTGCTCATATCGGACACAGAAACAGTGGAAGAACACATGAAATGCTATGAATGAGAGGCCAGAGGTAAAAATGCTAGACTGACTTATTCAGGACAGATTAAATGAACCTTTGTTCAGTTTGCTCCAGATGTTGAGTCTATGTGTTTTATTTTTACATTCTTGGCCCGCGGCCCGTATATATTTTGGATTGGGCAGGGAGTATATAATATCAGTGGAAAATGCTGTGGTCTGGTACCTTTTAAATAACATTTCCTCCTTTTTTCTGCTGCTGTCCTGTTTTTCTTTCCATGTTGTCTTTTATTCGGGAATGGGCTCCGAGAGCCGATGTTTAGAAAAGCGCTGAAATGAGGCTGGCTGCGGGATTCGTGGAATCATTGGAGACCCCGACACACACACACACGCTGAAATTCAAGCAGTGGGTGTGAGGATGAAGTGAAGGTCTTAATAAGAAGGTCAATCGGGCAAACCCTCGTCTGGGGGTGGCCCGGCTCGGGCTGTGGGTTGTGGGACATGTAGTCATCCTAATACCTGGCACTCTCTTCTTGGCGAGTGCAGACATTTAACCGACGATTCCTCCGGGGAGCTGCATTTTGAACTTTCCTTTCCACCAATTTTGATTTATTTCAGGACAAATCTGGGCCGAAGCGGGGCAAAAATCTGCACCAGAGCAGTTAATGGAGTTGTAAAGCCGGGGTAGGCTCCGGGGAAATATAACCACAGAGCTTAAAAAGTTTTCTCTCTTCATGTCTTACGGCGTATCTATCGTCTAGTCCTGCGGTGGTCCCGCTCGCGTACGAAAGCGCCCGTGTCCACCCTCATGGTGGGCCCTGTCATCACTAATCCCGCCGCCGTATCGTCACGCGTGGGCTTCAATGATCTCCTGATAAATCATCTACCTGCTGATGCTCGTGACGCACCGTCTAGGAAGTTCATTTGTGCGTGGAAACAAGACAATGGCTGCTTTGTTTCGTCGGCTTATCAACAATTCCTCAACCATAACATCCTGATAAAAAAGTTTTACATTCATCAGGTCATCGATTTTGAAAGAGCAACAAAACATCCGTAAAGTTTAGAAGTAACCACGGTGACGCGAAAAGCTGAGGAAATGATTGCCTTCGTTGGACAAAGATCAGACTCGTAAAGTAGTTATCTTTTAGTTCATCTTGAAAAAAGGCTTGTTTGAACTGTTGGGTGGTTTATTCAGCGCATTAAACACAAGTGTTTTATCTTCTCCTGTGATTCATCAGTTTGAGGAAATACCATCAATACAAATAAAACTAGCATTAGCTTCGTTGCTAACATGCCGCTCACACGGCACCAGTTTCTAATGTTTTATTAACAACTCTTAAAGCATAATCCTCCCATATTTAGTCTTAGAATATAATTTATGATTCAAAATCTTTTTTTTTTATTGCGTTACTAAAGAAAAAGGAGGTTTCTTTATATACTGTCTTGTTTTTGTGGAGTAGCTTCTAAATAAATGTGATGATTTTTTTTTTTTAAATGTATTTTCGTGGGGAATCTTATGTTTAACGTGATGAAGTCCAAGCAAATACATCATCATTTGTCTCTTAAAACAAAAATTAAGAAAAATGTATGTATATACATTTATAAAATAACTTTAAACACCATATATTTTCATCTGAAATAATTACTAAAAACGAGACTTATTTTTAATTACACTTAATTGTTTTCTTAATTTGCAATACACATGTAAAAAAATAAACTAAATGATAATTCAGGGTTTCTGGAATTTATTTTATTAAAATGTACTATTTGTTTCTTAAAGCAGCCATTTTTTTGTCCTTAGTATTTGTATGGATCATGCATTTATTTTTTCTTTTAAAGTTCATTAAGGTTGGCAATACAATAAAAAAGTGGTGAAAATTCCTTCAACAAAAGTATTTCGATTTTTCGAATCTATGACAAAATATGCAGCTACAAACTCACTAATTTGAAATTCTGAATAACACAAAAACAATGAGATGGTAGTTAAAGCAGTTTTTAATTTAAACATTTATTCAAAATTGTTTTTTATTTTCCTGCTCAAACCTTGAATAAGCTGCTTAATTCTACCAAAGCCTGAACTAAGTTTCCCTGGATTGACTGAACACTAAACTCTGCCTATTAATATTATTACTATTATTATTAATAGAGCAGATGTTGGTCAATAATTTGATTGACTTTACATGCATTCAAAGACCTGTCAGCAGTGAGAGTCAGTTATTGTCTGCACATTTGTGGTCGGGCCTCTTGCGATAGCGTGTTAGAGCTACACTTAAGCCCACTGTTGAAGTCTGTACTCGTGACTTCAAGAGTTTATTCAGGTGTTTTCCGCTGACTGGGCGACTCTGGGCTCGGGGTGATTAAGAACGGAGTTGACGGATGTAAAGAAAAAGGGAGGGTGCATGACTTTTTCGGCGAAAACTAACAGCATTAACAACGGTGTGATCCGCGGCGAGGACTGTCACGGCGTGGATGAATGAAACCTGTTGAATGAAAGGCGGGAGAGGTGCGGCGGCATTCTGTCAGGAACACAGAGGGTGGGAGGGCGGCAGGTCAGAGGTCAGGAGAGGTCGCAGGACCAGAGGGGGGGGGGGGGGGTAGGAGTGGGAGAAAAGCAGCATCTGGATACTGATCTGTTGGCCGAGCGACGTTTGTTTAGTCTGAAAGGGAAGTGTGTTGGGATGGGAACGGGGTGAGAAACAGAATCAAAGACGTGTGAACGCGAAAGCAGGTGTGAGGCAACACTTTTTTGTCCAGAGATGCTGCGATAAAACTTGACAGGAGTTTATTTCTCCAGGCCGACTTGCTTACTTTCGCCATCACTTTCGGTCAATAATCAGGGAGCGTTCATCATTCCTCCGCCTATTTCCAAGATGGAAATCAGGTCGCGGAAACGAGCACACGCATGTCCTCTGCTTCGACGGCGGAGGAACTACTGGATGATCATCGTCGCCTACTTCTCCGTTTGAAGCGCACATCTACTCGCTCTTCAGCGACTGTGATCTGTGTTGCTCTGTGAGTACGAGTAACAGCCTTACAGCAAGGTCACGTCTTGTGATTCTAGCTCGAGGCGACCCGAGATCTGGAGTTGCTTATTCTCCTCTTCTGGGAACTCTGTTTTCCTCCTTCATGAGTCTTATAGCATGCAGAGGTTATTTCACAAACCGATGCCTCGTTTACATGGAAACAGAAACGCTTCAATCAACTGTTATTCCTATTATTATTACTATGACCTATTTGACGAGTGAGCCATATAGGTTCACAACAGTTTTTGTATGCTTAGCTACTTCTACTGATATTTGATTATCAACAATATTTTGAATATAAATTAAAAATGCCCATCACTTCGCATAAGGATAGTTGCTTAAAGTGATAGTTCACCAAAATTATAAAGTCACTCACCCCCCCCACCCCCCTTATGTCGACTAAAATTGAGATTAATCTGTTCCTTAGAGTTATAGACCAAAATGTATGGTATGCAACTGGAGCTCAGTTGTTTTCATCTTCGTCCAAAAATACACTTAAAAACACCCAAGTATTTCCATACTGCTCGTCTGTGAAGCATTATCAAGAGGAATTATGCCGGGAAAAAATCAAACAATATATATCTTAAGCTTATTTTTAGCGGAAACACTCTAGACCAGGGGTGGGCAATTAAATTTCTTCAAGGGCCACATTAAATTCTGTGAATGTTGTTAGGGGCCATCGAGAAAAAGAAAGACGAGAAAATCCCTAAAAAAAAGACAAGCGTCATTAGGCCGTGACATTTATTAAGCTCAATAAGCTGCAATTTTATTCTCGTATGAGTTTTTTTCAAAACATTTCTTCAACTAACTTTAAATATTTTGAGGGATTAATATATACTCATAAAAGTATACACAAAAAGGAGGGAAAAGGTAAATAAGTGTTGTAAATTAATAATAAATACAAAATACACTTTTTAATGCATTAGAACCATTTATACATGATCATACTTAGACATTACAAGGGCCGCATAAATACAGTCAAAGGGCCGCATGTGGCCCCCGGGCCGCACTTTGCCCAGGTCTGCTCTAGGCCATCCCTTACAGATTGTGGGGGGAAGGAGCCTATCCAAGCTTCATCGGGCGAGAGGCGGCGGACACCCTGGACAGGACGCCGGTCAGTAGCAGGGCACGCAAAGACACTACGTTTCACTCACATACTTATACATACAGACAATTTCCCCAAGTTCCCAATCAACCTCTGTATGTTTTTGGACTGTGAGAGGAAACCGGAGTTCCCGGAGTAATTCCATGCAACACGGAGAGAACATACAAACCCCCACAGAAAGGTCACTAGTTGCCTCTCTACGGATCTGAAAGGGAACCAGGAACCTTCTTGCTGTGAGTCGATCGTTCACTTTAAGCTCCATGTAGTGATGCTGTGGTGGAGAAATCAAGCTCCCCTGTGTGTCAACCAGAATGCTGCAGTGAACGCATGAGAACCAACAAAGAGAGCCCAACAGTAATCTTGAAAAATGTAATGATTTTGATGTGAAAAATGATTTAAAGTGAAATAACAGCGTAGAGATACATTCGTTCAGATACATCACCTGATCATTGATGATCGTATACTTTAGGGTCAGGAGTTGATTGTTGCATCGTTTTTTGTTTAAGCGCCTTGAGACCCTGGTCTGTAAAAGGCTCTTTACAAATAAAATGTACTTGACGCAAACGTACACATGGTTCCAAAAGGAGTGTATTAAAATATAAAAGTAGAATACAATTCAGGAACGAGTAAAGTGGGCGTTTAAAGGAGGAAACGTTGCACTTGAAAGTGAACAGAAGAATGCTCCGACTCCTCTCGGCTAAACTTGGTGTGACATGAGTTTATCGCCCCACGCTGCACTTTTAAAACTAATATTTAGAATCTTGTGTTGAACTCTGTAGACTGTTTGATGTCCACTTTCATTCTCAGCCTCCCGGACCTCTTTATTATCCATGCCGTCCACAGCTGGACTCAGTATCTGTCTCACACTTGCTGACAAATTATGGCCTGTTAAGACAATAGTTTGACTTGGACGGGTAAAAATAAACAGACTTGGGTCAGCTGGGTTCAGTGTGAAGAAACTTTTGCAACCGGTTGTATCCTTAAAAAACAACTGGATTAGGGGTCAGCATTAGTTATGGCCTGATGACTAAGTTTTCTCCACAGCTGATGATTAAATAGAGTTTCCAAAATCCAGGATTTTTTTAAACAGCATTTATTTAGTAAAACTTTTTATGATGGACCATTATTTGTCTACTTTTTGTTTTGTGTACTTAAGAACTCAACTTAAAGTTAGGTGAGTTAAGTTAGTTATTGAAGCATTTAAAACCAGTGGATTTGGACTTTGGACAAGACAATAATGGAAACACACAAAGTTGACATCATTTTGATAAAAGGAACATTTCATTGTATTCTCTGTAACCATAATACTTCACTTGTAGATGAAACTTCTTCTATCACCACTTTGTTCAGCAACAAATTTATCTAAAAATCCAAGTCAAATCACCTTAAAACAGGTTGTTTACATGCAGAGTCATGCAAAGTAAAGCACAAAGCATGTCTTTAACAAGATGCAACACAATAGCATCATCACACTACTGGCTACAAGCGGGATTATATTTGAAACATAAAGCGACACTACGTAAGCTTTAAAAAAAAAGGTGTTTCTGGTGAATCAAGATGTCCGAAAATGTAAAACAATGTCTTTAAATTTCTAATGCAACATTGTCAAATACAGCATGAACATTTGTTCTCAAAACAAGATAAAGACTTTTGATGTTTCAGTTGTTGGTTCTCATTCAAAGTCTCTCATTGCTTCATATGAAAAACACTCTTTTCATTGAAATATTTACATAAGAAAATGTGCTTAAGCCCCGGCCACTGAAAACACTTTCTAGGGATTCAATCTTGTTTACCATAACCACACCCACTCTTCTGTGATTGGTTAAACATGGAGGTTTGTCATTTAGCGTCATTAATCCCGGAAGTCTCCACCTGCAAGACACTCATTGTATAAACAAAGCGGGGCGTGATTACAGCTAGTTGGAGGAGGAGTGAAGCCATTATTCCGTCATAATAGACTCTCGTAACCTCTCGTTTGCCGAGATTTGAGACGGGGGAAAACTTTATAAAGTACTACGTTCAAAACACGGTCATGATGATAGACTTCCTGCATCTTGGAGAAAAAGACTTTAACATTGGAAACATGTGAGTCAAGAGAGTTGGGATTTCACATTAGTTGCCCTGTAAAGACAAAGTACATTTTAAATAATTCCAAAATATCAGCAATGAGAAAACATATTCTGCTCATGTGGACGTTGCTGTGTTCAGAAAAGTTTTATTTAGTTTATTTTCTGTTGCTGGGGTGATCAACATGTGAGATGAAGAGAGACGCTTCTGTGACGTTGAGTTCCTCCTCCTACGATGAGTGGACGTGCGTGGGCGACCGTGTGGTCCATCGTACCAGTGAGTGAATTACAGTTTACAGGAGCGTTGACATGGTTAATCACTTTGATTTATGGGTAATTGCAGCCAGGGACCTATTGAGCACAGTTTATTGAAGTTTTTTGTGTTGCTGATGTCAATCTCTCTGGATCTGTGACCTCTGACTCCCCAGCCTTGTCTTTGACCTCATCAAAGAGAAAACAAGCATCCGTCTTGAAGACAGCGGCCATTCATCACTCCATCTTTGTCCCCTTTAAGAGCACTGTTGCTACTAAGGAGAAATCAATGGGATGGAAGGATGGAGGGACACACAAAGGGCTCAGTCTCATGCACTCACAAAACAACCTCACAGAGGATCTGTCTGCGCACTAGTCTGAGGATCTACCTCGAGTTGTTGGCTTGACATAACGGCACATGCACTTTGAATCCTTCATACAGCTCGTCCGCTCAAAGTTCAAGAGCCGACAACAAGTCAAATTAAACATTTTCAGAGTCTATAAGCATCAAAAATACTCAATAATGATAATAATAATAATGTTGCCTTAAAAATCTCTAAAGCTGAGACGAGGTTCACGATCCGCCACATCATCTTATGTCACCTGGTACATCACAAGTGGTTACCTTGACATGCATGTATCTCACTTCTTGTTGATCTCACGAAACTATTTAACCAGCAGCTGTTGAGTTTCAGCTTCATCAAAGAGAAGCAAAAAGAATTGCATCAATCATAGAAAACTCCTTTTCCCGTCAAACCTGGTGATAAGTACATGAAATGGATCCTTTTGAGCCTCCCTTAAAATACTTCAGTAAACAATACTTCTGTTAAGCCAACATTCCGAACATTGTGTGTTTGATTTTCACACCCACAACCACCTCTTCTTTGCCATTATAATGGAAACTAATGCTAAACCCAGTACTCTCCTGACTCACTCACGTGTTTCAAATGTTGAAGTCTTTCACTCCAAGATGCATTAAGTCCCTCATCATGACCATGTTTAGAACTTATTACTTTATAAAGTTCCCTATCGTCTGAATTCTCAGCAAACGAGAGGTTACGAAAGCGGAGTCCAATGTAATCATGCCCTGCTTTGTTTTTTACAACGAGTCCCTTGGAGGTGGAGACTTCCGGGATTGATGATGTATGGTGACAACCCTCAATGTTTGTCACAGCAGAGTGGGTGTGGCTATGGTAAACAAGATTTAATCTACAGAAAAGTAAATTGTTTTCAGTGGGCGGAGCTTAAGTACATTTTGTAATCTATTTATTCCAATTAAAACAGAGTTTTGTCCGTATATAATATTAAAGCCACAATATGTACGTTTGAAAATATGATTTCCGGCTCCTTCCCGGTGTCAGTACAGTGTAACTACAATGCTCCATTGCACAGTTGTCAAATACAGCATGTACAACTTAAAGAATGTGTCAGTATCTGGTTTTATTCTCCGGTAATTTCATTTTGAAAACACTGTCTCTCACCCAAGTTATGTCATGAAGGGCATTGTTAAAATAATAGCTAAAGACATCTATTAAGCAAGTCACTATTGTTTAAAATTTAAACGATCATTAAAGAAATATGATGAAATAAAAAAGGTAAATTGTTATGTATCGTTGATTTAAAATACTTTATTTATACCTTGATCCCATGATGCACTGCAACAGTATTATGAGTGAAAGGTTTGAATACATTTTTTCTTTCAGATGAAAGAACAAACTTAGACTAGATGTGTGTTAGTGAACTAGTTAATGGATATCGTATATATTGCCATTTCACCAACGTGCTCATGAGGCCTTCACTGAGAAATCATCGCGACATGACACTGAAGTTCATTCATTTATTTGATTCAACAGCTCGGGGCCCGACTAAAATTATTACACTCATTTTCAAAAGTGGAAAGTCAAACTCATTTTGCGTCATGTTCGAGTTACATTTTTTTTCACAAACTGCGCGAAGGTATGTTATCACTGTCGGCGCTGATGCCTGGACTGGATCAGCGGGTTGACAGGTAATCATTTTCTCCCTGGATCTGATACCTGACGACGGAATTGCAACGTGAAGCAAGGAAACAGAGCCAATTGAACAGACGGTGTGTTTGTTATTCAGAAGCTGAAGGATGATTTTGTAATCAACTCCAGATAAACACTGACGGTTAAAAAATGTGAAGCTGTTCTTTTCCATTTCTGAGTCTTACCTGAAAGACCTTGGCTGGGTTTCACACATTTAATCGTTAATAAGGATGTAAGAAGGCTCTTAAGAAGTGTTTTGGCAAAGAAGGAGGGCTAAAGAAGCTTCGTAAGAAGCTCTTAGGGGGATTTGTCGACGCCTTTATAAGGTGGAGCCACTCTGAGTTTAATCATAGAAATCCCCTACGTTCCAGATGTGTTACTTAGTTTATTGAAATGAAAACCATTACATGTGTTTTCCCATTGTGTCATTAAATTCCTACGCCCTCGAATGCATCATCTAAATATGACGATCTGTACAGTAATAGTTTGTTTTTTTTCTTCATTGACCATTGTTTTATTACTTTGAAAAGTGGAGGATATAGATTTCCTTCTTCTTCCATTTATCAGAGCGCTCCAAAGAAGATATTAGCATTTAAGAGCTTCTTAAACAATGTGAACAACTCTTGCTACCACAGTTTAGGTCAAAGGTTATAATTTGCATTAGTTTTCAACAGCCACTTCAAAAAGTAATGTTTTCCTCATCCATGCCACAAATATTCATGATGAAACAATGTAGTGGATAAATCTTTTTTGAAGTTAGTGAAAGACTTGTAGTTAGCAAAAAATTTTTAACAAACGTCCAGTTTTTCTTGACAAGTCCTTCTTGAAAATTCTGAAGGCCTCAGGTAGATTTCTTCTGGCAACACATGATACAAATACGGCACACAAATATGATTGGATGAAAGCTCTCACATGAACGTACAATCCTGGAAGCAGTGCTAGCAAAAGGAAAGCTATGAAATGAGGAGAAAAGACTATGAATAATAATTTAATACATATTTATGAAAAATAAACAATACAAACTAAAACATTTGAATTAAATTACAATTGAATTTCTGATTATGTTTAGGCCAGCAGAAAAGGCCTTGCTGGCCCTGACACTGTTGTTTGGACAGTGGTCACTTGCTTTTTGATAACGTGGCCCAGTGGACTCTTTCTCAATAGAGGTTGTCTTGCTGTTAGATATGTGGCTTGACCTCTGACCTTTCACGAAGACCCTCAACAGCTCTCTTTAAGTTTTCTGACTAAGACTTTTGTCGGTTAAGGGGGAGCGTTCCTGATGCTTAAAACAAAGGAACAAAGCGTGCACTTTTGGCCAAACCCCGCTTGTTTGTGGTGAAGAAGCGTCATGAAGTGTCTTCCACATTCTCAGAGCCCACTAGATGGCGCTCTCCGCTGTATAATCCTTGTCTCTGAGCAGCTATTTAGAAGATCTCTGTGACCAAAAATGTGCTGGCGTGAAATGGTGCTTCATATCTTCAAGGCAGCAGCCAGTAAATATTTAATAGTTCATTCAGTACTTCATCTGAGGTTTTTTAAAATGGAACAATAATCCAGACGAGCAGTTTACACATCCTCTCTGATTATTTGATGTAAGTTTCATGATGTTATTATTTGACCTCATTAGAGATTTCTCTGTCTCAGCTTGTCATAAACAAAGTTTCATTAATATTGAAAATGTAAATCAACCAGAGAATTGTGCAGTATTTTTACTTAATTAATGTGATTTTAATTAACTTTAGAAACGAGAGCAGCCATCTTTGCTTTGGTGGTATATTTTTATTGTTTCATGTTCGACAGCATTTTTTTTTTTCGCACTTCTGCCCCACAGGAATCCAACAGTTTTGTTTCTTCTCTTGCAGAACGATTTCCCTCTGGCTTAGAGGAACTTCTTTTCTTTCTGCTGACACTGATCCTTCTTTGGCTGGTGAATAATAATTTTTCCTTTTCAGTTTGTAGTTTATCATCTTGGAAAGTGAGGAACAGCAACATCAGATTAAAAGAAAGTTTGATCAATGTTTTGTTTTCTCAGTTAATTGAAGATAGCTTCAACTGTTTTTTAGCTGAGTCCTTTTTTTTCTCTTTCTCTTTTTGCAGGGATTCCCTCTGGTTTCCTCCCACGGATCAAACAGATGCTTGGATTAACTGGTGACTCTGAATCGTCAATTGGAGTGAAGGTTTGAGAGCCGTCTGTCGGTGTGTGCCCTCCAATAGTGAACAACATTCCTCTACCTTTCACCCTGAGTAGCTGGGATTGGCTTTTGCCCTTAACAAACCTATTAAAGAAGGAATAAAATGACTTAGTAATTTTTGATGTACCATTTGATGATTAACAAATATACAAATCTCTCAACATTGTTTTACAGATTTAAAAAAAAAGAATCTCTTCTTTTTACCTAAAAAATATTTTTGCTTTTTTTTCCCTGTGTACCATTTTGAAAGGTTTTCAAGTTTTCATCGTTCATATTTAAAGCTGCAACTTTGTATGTGAACTAGTTTTAAAAATTAACTAGTTCAGTTCATAGTTCATCATTCAAAAAGTTAATGAGTTCACTATTCGTAGAATGAACTAGTTCATAATTATTTTTCTATATGTTGTTACGAGCTCTTCTTCTTTTCTTTTTTTTTTAAAATTATTTCCAAAGGCCATTTATAACCAAAGTCAGTAATTATTATATCTATTTTAACATTTTAACATAGTGAGTATTGAAAAAACCTCACAGGAATAGTATGTTTAGTTGAACAAAACAGATATAAACAAAATAAGATGAATCAAATACAATAAAATAAGTGACTAGGCATATAAAACTAGGCCAAAACTGAAGAGTTCATGATCCATCCCATTTTGAAACTTAAAGAACCAACAGAGTTTCTGTCTATTCACTCTGCAAGTCTGCACATGAATGTAAAGTGTTTTCAATCGCCGCATCAAAACTTGTTTAAATGTTATGGGGTGTTTTAGCATGTTTCTGCTAGTGATGGTCTGATGAAGCTTCATGAAACAGTGTCATTATAATCAGAGTCCACTAGATGGCGGTATCTGCACTATTTTCCTTTGTTTTGAACAAGTGTTTCAATGAAACGTTGCATACTTTTTAAACTAATGGCGCCACCTACTGACCTCTAAACAACATGACACTGTTTCATGAAGCTTCATCAGACCATTACTAGTTTCTGCCTCTAAGTCAAAATGTTGTCATATTTGCAACAATTACACTAAAATTAAAAAGACATGTGGGATAAGCTCCTTGGCAGCTGTATTCGGTCGCTATGTGCTTTTTCTTTAAATACACCAGCAGACCAAACGAATCATTAAAAAAACAAAAGTTAAAAGAACATTAGAAAGGCGACTAAAATAACGCAGCCTCGGGTCTAACAAGTTTTGAATTCCATTAAACACGTGTTTAATAATCAGCTTGTTAGCAGCACATCCCCGCTCTTCTTTTAATGCACGCGAGGGGGGAAAAAAAAAGAAATGACCCACCATGATATACGAGAGTACTTGAATTGACACATCCAAATATTGACACAAACTTGTGGGCTAACACAGGCTCCATCTGTCCAGGAGAAGGCCTGCTTCTTATGTTGGTGCGTGTGGATGTAATTTCATTTCCTATGTGTGTGTGTGTGTGTGTGTGTGTGTGTGTGTGTGTGTGTGTGTGTGTGTGTGTGTGTGTGTGTGTGTGTGTGTGTGTGTGTGTGTGAGGAAAAGTACGTGCACGCATGTGTGGTATTCTGTAATGGATCAGTATGAATGCCTCGTTAGCAAATGCCACTAAAACCCTGTAGGCTCTTCAGAATATGAGTACCATTTTAGAGAGCAGCTTTTGCTGCTGCATTCTAACTACCACTTATACAATTTGTTCTGCTCACACACACACACACACACACACACACACACACACACACACACACACGGTAGCCCCCGCACACTCAACAAGCACTTGTGTGTGTGTGGGCAGCTGGTTGAATTGATGAAACAGGACTCTGCATCCTCCAGGGAGCAGAAAGACACACTGGGTTTAGCATCAGAAAGGCTATAGTCACTCTTTTCATCTTGGAGGTGCACTGAGGAATGCCCTGAAGGTGTGGACCCAAGACTGGAGATGGGTGGAGGAATGTAGGCAAAAACGGTTTTGAGAGGCCAGCAGATTTCCTTTTTTTCTGAGCGGTCGGTCTGTGGCAGAAGATCTTGTGTTGACGATTCAAAAGCTGAAAATAAATAAGAAAACAAGTTATTTTTTGTATTCAGATTGTTGTTATAACTCATTTTGAAATGTTCCCATGTTATAAATCTCTTTATTTATTTGGTTTCTTTTTGCAATTGTGTTACACTTTTAAATTTAATTTAAACCAAAATCGATTATTTTGATTCATGGATTTCCACTGTTCTATTCTGAATTAATTAACAATACATTTTAATATTGAAGAAAAAATGGTTACATATAATTGTATCATCTTGTTCTTTCTCTTTATGTTCTTGTTCTTATTTTATTTTGATTTATTTTTATGAAAAATTGCTGTATTCTCTGTGGCTATTGGAAAAAAACAATTTCCCGAAGGAGACCTACGGAGGGATCAATAAATACCTTAATAATAATTACCTTACCTTACCTTACCTTATTATTCTTAAAATAAATTGATATTTATTTCCCATTTAAATGTATTTTCATGTATATTTACAGATGTATTTTTTCGGTTTAATCGCACTCGTCATATTCCACGTTGACCTAAAAATAAATATAGATTTCAAGCTTCACATATTCTTATCAATTGTTGATTATTTTTGATTACAAACTATTTCAATCTGTATTTTTATTTTGCTCTGCATGCTCCCCCTCTTTCCCCATCAAACGAACACTGCAGCACAGGTAGCAAACTTCTCCTCCAGCTTTCTCAGTGAAAAACCAAACAAAACATAAAACAGCCTGATGTAAAGAGTGAGGTTGTTATGGAGGGGGAGAGAAGAGAAGGAAGTTATTTTCTCTTGTTTTTGAGCCTCGGCGGCGTGTACTTCTGACAGGTGGAGGGGAGATGAAGTGTGCATTGTGTTCACTTGCTAATTGGCATCGTTAGCAGCGAAGGAAGGGGGTTTGCACCAGTGAGTTTGGAGCAAAGTTTGCGGGAGAACAAGGGAGAGTCGGGCGAGGAGGTCGCACATGCCGAAGCGACGCCAGGACTGCTATTCTCTTTTAAATGGACCCAGCAGGGTTCATAGGTAAGTGGAGGAGAACTGAGAAGTGTGCTCCGGTTTGGCTCCAGGCTCGTCTCTCAATGGAAGAAATAGGACCTTTGTGGCGTCATCAACCCACGGTGACACACGCGGGAGATAATGAGCCATTGTGTGTCTGTGTGCGCGAGCGTGAATATCTTTGACAAAAAGTCTAGGTGTGCGCTGTTTTTTTTTAAGATCAGGCTTCTTTTTTTTCCACCTCAGCCCTCGGGAAGAGTTGCTGACTCGGTGTGGGTTACTGGCCACTGGACGTTTGTCATCTTTAATATCGCCGCGCTAGAGTTTACATGATTTTTTTTTAGAAGGTAAATGTATCAAATGTTTTTTGTGGAATTTCTAAACATTATTTTCAATATTGTATCCTATTTTCTTTACAATATTGAATTGAGTTCTTATAATGGATGTCGTATGATGATCCATGTGTGTGGGGATGTGAAAAGGTTTATAAATACAATCTATTCATTTAATAAAAATAAATTAAAGGTTTAAATAACAAGTGACAAAACTAGCTTTTAACCTCCAAGTCTAATTTCAGAACGTTTTTTTATGAGCAACACGATTGAAGTGCATCTTGTTTATTTCACATACTTGGTTATGAATACTAGTAACCTATAATCACATCAGTCATTCTCACGACTCATAATAGGTTCTGATTTGACTCCAAAAAACATGGTCAATTTATTGATTTATTTATTCTGTTCGAGAACTTTCCTGAAGACAAAGTTTATCGACCACAGGGGCCAAACCTATGGCACACAGGCCGGATCAGGCCCTCAAATGGTTTTAATCCGGCAGCATCTGATCCATCGTAGTAAACAAGTACAACTGATAAATATACAGAACTTTGACATTGTATTGAAACGATTTATGTTTAATAGATACATTGCAAAATTAAATATAAATATTTTGATCAGACATTTGTCTACTCAGCGAAGGTCAGCAATGCACAATTGTTAAGAAGAAGAAAGAAAAGCATTGAGTGAGAATAACAGAGGATGAAAGTATCAGAATCCACAAATTTGTAGACCAAGTAGACTTCAAGAAGAGTAAATAAATCGTGCTGCATGAAGGGACTAGGGAATAAACTTACGCACATACAGAACCAGCACAGCTCACTAATAAAATCTATTGCACCTGTGATGAAAAGAGAAAATAGTTAGAAAACTGACAAAATCTGTCCTTAAACCTCCAAAGTCAAGCACCACAGTCTCCACAATAACCAGAGTGTTTCCGTTGAGCGGATTTTTATGAAGAATAACTTCTATGGGAGGAAAATCAGAATCACTTTGAACATTTTCAAGTGTCTAATTTTGGAGAAAGATGAGGACGACGACAACTGGGCTCCAGTTGATATGACGTTAAAATGTATGTACATTTTTGCCTGTACCTATAACCGATTAGTCCCGACCCTTAGTCGACATGAGGGTGAGTAGAAAATAAGTGAATTTTGGGTGAACTAACCCCTTGATTTGATTTTAAATTGTTCATTGTTTGAACAACTGATTTTCAAATTTCTTGAAAACGTTTAAGAAAAAAGAAACATATTGAAGACATCTGGTGTAAAGAGGTTGTGGGTCACAGGAAATCTCACACTTTATTTTGCATCACAGTTAAAAAAAATGTGCAAACAAGCCCAGAAGGTTGTAAGAATCAAATTATTATCTCTTTTCATATTTCCCAATTTCTTTCATTCACCCCTCACTGTGAAATAAACCCCCCCCCTTCAGTCTGGATTGCCCTCAATCTATAGATATGGCACGCACACGAGCACCTCGGCTATGTGTGGGAGAGGACCTTTTTCATTCTCTGAAGAGATTGGAGCCGTGGAGTAATCGTATGTATTGTATATCTTTATAACCTCTCAGTCTCTTGAATAGAAAGGTTGAGTGCGTCTAAAAGAGGTGATGAATTCATAGTGAGTTCTTTGACCTGCACCTAACTAGCCGCCGCGGGAGACCTTCAGAATCACAGTGTTCTGCCGCAATTACATTAATTCCAAATTCTTTTGAATTCGGGTCAAGTGTGCGTCATAATTTTCCTTCCACTATTCAAAAGTGAAGCCTTAATGAATTTTCTCAAGACCTGACTTTTGAGACTTCTGCAACAGGTTTGGGGAGCAAGGAATTCTATTCTATTCAACCTCAGGTAGAATGCTTGCCTGACGGAGGGGCGATGGTTGTACTTGATGGAAGAGTGTATCGGTCTCTAAAGGAGGGCCCCTTGTTTGTGCGATTGTCTTCTGTCCGTCACGTCTCAAAGCTCTTCACAATCACTAATGGCCCTTTTCAACCGACTCTTCTTAGCCCTACTCTACCGAGCTCAAGTCTGCCTAGTTTAAGTACCATTTTGGTCTGTAATGGTTCAATCCAATGCAATATAAACGTTCAACAACAAGCAGGGACTACCATAGCTCTTCTAGTTATAAAATGAAAACGGTTGGAATGTATTGATTACTCGTAACTTCGAAAAAGTGGTTCAACCAAACCTAGTAGCCCGGACACATAGTGTGGGGCTGAGAGTCAAATGCGTCTGTTTGCTAATATGAATGTTTTAGTTGTGGCACAAAGTGTCATCATGTAA
Organism: Callionymus lyra; assembly: GCF_982586985.1. Classification (NCBI taxonomy): domain Eukaryota; kingdom Metazoa; phylum Chordata; class Actinopteri; order Syngnathiformes; family Callionymidae; genus Callionymus; species Callionymus lyra. The sequence continues at coordinate 20,462,217 of NC_141827.1, forward strand.
GAAGTGCCTGGACCAAGATCGTAGGGTGCTTACACATGTACGGTAGTGTTTCCACCAGAATGGTGCATCAAAGCGGACACTATTCCGATTTCCCTCCCCCTTCTAGAAAAGGTGATAACACAAGCACAAAACACACAATTTAATGATGCTAGAAGGAAAATTAAGAATACTAAATTTAGCAACGATAGAGATTTGGTTTGAATCTCAGGGATTGTCATGTTCGCAAATGATACACCGTTATATGCAAGTGTCTCAGAAGTTTACTCAGAACAGAAACAGGAAGTAAATATTAAAAATCAAGAATGCAGAGAAAGAATGTCTCCGTCCAAATACAAAGTTAAAGCCAAATATTTTCAAGGGGCCTCCAATGGCTGCACAGTAAACAAAATATAAATGTCCAATTAGAGTGAAAAACAAATATTAGTTCAGGTTTGAAGAAAATTACAAGCACAACACACCTGGATATTCAGGCACATACACTGGTGCTAAACCAGGAAAAAAAGAATAAAACGTAAAAAAGGGAAAGATAGTACATCAAAGTAGAGAAATACAGCAAATATTGATGGTCTGATGAAGCTTCATGAAACAGTGTCATGTTGTTTAGAGGTCAGTAGGTGGCGCCATCACTTTAAAAATGATGTTTCATTAGAACAGTTGTTTAAAACGAAGTCAAACAGTGCAGAGACCACCATCTAGTGGACTCTGAAAATAATGACACTGCTTCATGAAGCTGCATCAGTCCATCACTACAGTCAACAGACCACTATCGTTCATGATACACAGTAAAGGTGGACAGATTACTGGGCTCCACCATCATCAGCCCCTGAAGTGGACCCTCATCCTAGATGCTGCCATCACTGTAAACCAGCAGAGAATAGAACTGAGAACCTCGTCCATGTGCTGCTCATTACAGTTTAGAACCTATAATGAATAAAGTATGGAAGTGGATATCAGTGACGTCATACGTTTGCTTATCTAGTGTCGAAGTCTTCAGGTTCATCCAGAACCTAGTCAAGAGGATTAATGTCAATAAAAACATTCCCATTTAGTTTAGGAAAACTGATGAACGTGAATACATCATCAAAATGGAAATGTTAAAAAAATCAATTTACAATCTTTGCTGATGTGAAATAATAAAGTTTTTTAATGGCGTAATATCCATTTTTGTTTCAAGTGAACAAACGAGGAACTGCATATTTTTCATGTTGGCTTTATTTTTCAAAACCGGGCGTAACTCTTTTGGAACTGAAACAGTCACAGCAACAATAAAATCTTTCTCTGCCACATTTAGGCGTATGATAAAGATCTGACTTCTCTTCTGTTTCAATCCGTGAGGCAATGTTGACTCTGTAAAGAAAAAAAATCCTCTTCGATGACTTCATGGCATCCTTGTTTTTGGAGGATATTTACTTTGCAATTATGAGAAATGATGGTCAATTGGATGTGCCATAAAAACGTCAAAACGTTTAAAAAGGAATCTTCCTGTTGAGCAGGTGCATGACAACCGAGGAAACACATTAGTGGAATATGATTGACATTTGGGTCAATGAAGTCATCCAAACGTTTGCTGGACGGGATATTTAGTGCACTTTGGTACCTGGTTATACCCGTGTGATGACTGGGAATGAGACCGACCAATATAAATAAGAGTTCCACAAACAGGGCGGAGAATAAACTTAGGAAGACTGAAAAACAAAGTGAGCGGTGGTCAGGGGAAAACACACACTAAAGGTAGGCAAGGGCACAATTTGAACAGAGTAAAAAACAAAAAGAGAAAAAACAGGAGAAGAATAAAAAGGGCTGTTGCTTCAACAGGCGCAGAGGTTCTAAACAAACTCCAACAAGTGAAACAAACAGGAAGTGTGTCAAAATAAAATCATAAGTCATGACAATGAGCAGATTCGATAAACATTATACTGCATCTTTTTGTCTTTATCTAAGACATTATTACCGTTTAAACTCATGAGTGTCAACTCATAACAAGGTGGATTTTTTTACAAGTGGTGTAAGTTAAGAGCTTATTATTATTTAAACATAATTACAAATAACATTATTTAATTTATTTAAACGTCTTTTCAAATGTTCCCACTAAAAGCTCTTAACTTTAACCACTTAAATATTTCATAAAGCTTTTATGTTGCCATTTATGGTTCTCGTGTTATCTTGATCATTTTAGTATATATTTTTTGAGTATTTTTTTATTTTATTGTTTAAGCGCTTTGTGAACCTGGTCTAGAAAAGCGCTCTAAAAAATATAAATTACTTACTTACTTACTTACTTATAAACCATCATTATCCTCCGCGGATGCAACACTAATAGACTCAGGGACTCATTCATTCCTCGTGTGTTTAGAATGTATAATTCTGAATTTTGGGGCATTGTATACTTTTATTTGCGTTATTTCCTTTGTTCCTTGTTCTTTATACTTGCACTTTGTATCCCTTGCCCTTTGTTATTTTGTTTGCACTTGTTTTTGCTTTTATGAAACTTAAGTAACTGGAAAACCAAATTCCCGAAGGAGAGATTATTAAAGTCAATCCACACGTTATTAAACGTGTTTGTTACGCATTACAAACAAGACCTTTGTAAGTGTTTTCACCCAAAACACCACTCAAGAACCCAACGATCACATGACTGCCAGGTAACTTTTCGATGGTACTTCGCCGAGCCAATCAGTGGCCAGGATACCGAACGAGGGTCAGGCCGCAGAACATCTATTTTAACAGTTGAGAAAACCTTGCAACAACATATTCTAACTGCATGTTTAAAAACTGCTGTGTCACATCCTCTTCAGCAGAGAATCTCAAAGACATCCTCTCAGATAAGTCGCAGGCCTCTCTCCTCCTCACACGGTCTGACTGGCAGCAGTGTAATCCTGCGACCAGCGGCCCTCAACCGAGCATCAAACAGACGAGTGCGAAACCGAGTGGAAGAAGGAAGCCGGGGCCGGCGAAGGGGGCACGTTTGTAAATAATCTCTCTGTCACGCTGGTAAATAGCAGTTTATTTAACAAGCATCACATCACAGAGGTGCTTTCACCCTCCGTCGCTCCATCCCATTCCCTCCCTTCATCCGTCTCTCTCTCCCTCCTCGCCTCTGTTCTCTCGCCGGGCTCGGCGCATTAATAATAATAACAATGATAAACAGAGGAGAGAGATAACCACAGCAGTGTGTGCATAAGAGGCCCTCACATTCAACCAGCTTACAGCGTTTAGCCCCCATTAAAGACGGGATGCTGAGGGGGGGGGGGCAGGAAAATAAGAAGCTGTTATTTTGCATAATATAACCACATGAAAGAGTGCCGGGGACGGTGCACCGAGACAGGGTGTAAATGTAAATGCTGGCAGTGTTATCGGGCAATGCACTGTCAGACGTGTGTGTGTGTGTGTGTGTGTGTGTGTGCATGTGTGTGTGTTATCATACACAACACTGTCAGGCAGCCTATTGTTTGGGAAGCGATAAAAGGCAATTTCCCGGCGTCCCTTGTAGAACCACACGCTTGGCTTAATTTGAGGGCCATTTTCCGTGACAGCGTTGACAGTTTATACATCTCTCTCTCTCTCTCTCTCTCTTTCTCTTTCTCTTTTTTATTTTCCCTCTCGTTCCCCCCCCCCCATCCATGCGAGCGTCATGCGTGCGTTTTTGTATGTGGCAAAGCGTATTCCGGTGTCGGTGTTTATTAGCATCTCAGCCCCGTGTTTGGCATGTTCCCCTTTGAGGAGACGACAATACCTGAGCCTCTAATACCTGTCGGTACACACACACACGGAAATGTTTTCCTCTCCGCCCCGTCTTAATCTCGCCCTGACACACGGCGCAGTGAGCTGTGCTGCGCCGCCATCAGAGCTGAGCATGTTCTCTCATCATCCAGCGAAAGGGCCTATTAGAGGAGCTGAGGATGATGGGAGGCGGCGAGGAGAGAGCAGAAACAGAGAGGAGATCGCAGGTTCGGGGCAGGATAATTGACACCGAGGCTCCTGTTGCCTGCGGAGGAGGTTTTTTTTTTTTTTTTTGTTCCCCTCTCTCTTCTCTTTACAAGGCCTTTAGTGAAAAAGCAAACAAGACGTTGTGCACAAACACACACAAACTCCCGTTGATCTACACACATCAGGAAAGGGACTTTTTTTTTTGTCTGCCCTGATTTGCACCCAGAGCTTCTTTTTAAAAAAATAAATAAAAAAAAGACACCTCCGCTCCTGCCAATTAGGTTTGTGATGCTTTTAGATGTGGATGAGTATCTTTTCTTCCACTTAATAAGAAGCGTCACGTATGGGATGCACTTGTGGACTGTCTTGAACTACATTAGAGCCGAAACAAGAGCAGGATTTGAGCGACTCCATCATGATCCAGATTAAAAATGGAGGGATCGTTTGGCTCTCATTTCATCAGATACTAATTGCTTCACATCTATATGGATCTAGAGTCACTTTTAAACACTGCTTTACTTACAAAATATGAACTCAATTCAAATAATTGGATAAAGACTGACGTCAGGCAGGAGTGTCTAAACTTTTCTTTCCGACAGGTTCACATTTGGTGAAAGGAAAACTATAAAAAACCCTGAAAAATGGCCGTGCACCTCCGATTAACGCTGACAAATACAAAATGTAGGATTGCAACACTATATGTCCGACTGCAGTGAATGCAGCATGACACGACGCTAGAGCTACCATGTGGCCGAGAGATTTGTTTTGAAAAAAGCGAGGGATCCGCCAGCTGAGGACAAAGTAGAAACGCCAGAAATAAGTTTAAAAAAACTATCGTCTATCTATAAAAAAAAAAAAATTATTATGAAAGCTGATCTATGTTAAAGATGTATTTTCACTGTGAATCTAAAATGAACTTTACACATTAAGTGAAAATAACCAAATCTGAAAAAACACTTTATTGAAGAGAGATTTCACAGCATTATTGAAACAAACAAATATCATCACACAGTTGAAACCAAGTTATAGAATGAATTTAAAAAAGATTTAAAAAATATAGACTATTATAAAGAACACATACATATAATTATATACAAAAATAAGGGGCGATTACTATCCATTTAGGTTAATATCTTGAATTAAGTGAAAACATTATTGGTCTTCTATGAATCTTAGTGGAAAGTGTTGCCGTGGCTCATATCTGACTATACAAAGAAGAATGTGTATTTTATTTGAATGAAAAACTCTGTAGTCTGTGTGTCTTTAATATATGTGTGAGAGAATTGTTGCTACAATAAAATGAGAGCAGTCACCAGGTGAGGCACAGGTCATTCAGGTAAACTTTGAGGAGTCATCTTGCATATTTATGTTAAGAATCGAGTTATTTGTAAAAAAAAATTATCAAATTTGTCGCGAAAACACATTATAGTAGACAAGTTTATTTATTTTAACCACAAATACTATTTTTTTTACCAAATACTATTTTTTTTTAAATTCGATACCTTTTTTTGGCATTTGAAATTCCATTGATGGCAATGAACTCAGGTGGCAGCAGGTAGCAGTAACATGCTCGCACACAACCTACGCAGTAAATGAGCAAGAAGTCAAGGTTGAGCCACAGCCTTCTATACAATTTGACCGATTATAGTAAAATTTCCTTTTTCCTGGATTTCCTTACATCCCATTTCCTGAAATACCTTTTTTCAATCATGATATCTCGTCAAAACGGAACATACGTCAACTGGAAGATGATTTTAGGTTGATTTTGACTTCCTGTGATATTCTTTACCTCCTCTTCGTTTCAACCATGTCAACTTGTGACCAATATTTACACTCGACTCTCCCGCCGGCCTCATACAAACACACGACATCCCCCGACACAAGCGAAGACGCGCAGCTACCTTCTTACCTTAATCTCCGTAAACCAAGAGAAAAGAACTCGTGGCCACACTGCACCGTAACTCTGTTATCAATCTTCAAAGCTGAGCCGCCTTCTCTCCGGCTGTTTTATTGTACCGTCGCCGGGAAATGTTCGTATTGTCTGTGTGTGTTTTTTTTTTTCCAGCCATTATTATTATATGTCATTGTCTGCAGAGAATTCCTGTGCACCGGTGGTCCGGGGGAACAAAGCTAGTGAGGAGGAGTCTCGATAAAGACGCACATCTTGAGTTCGATGGAGCCACTATCTGCCCATTATGCGGGAAAAGTCGGCCCTCAATGAAAAGTCGATCAGCCGCATCTCTATCCAGTCACGCAGCAAGAGAAAGGCCAAATACAGACACTGGGAATATAATATGGAAGCACTTCCTCTTATCTAAAGCCAACAAGTTTTAATTTAAGACTTTTGCTTAAGTAGTGAAGCGTGAGCTCGTCCATCTAATACCTCCAACACCAACGTCTCTGTTCCTCTCATTACGGCACAAATTGTGGTTGTTTTCGTCATTTTTTATCAGGTCGACCTCATCAACGCGCCCGGAAATCTCTTTTTTTTTTCTTGAATATTCAGAACAAATTTGCAAAAAGTGTCTGAAGTGTGAAGTGGTTTTCATGCTTCGAATCAGTCGCTGATGAGCAGAGATGAGTCTTTCGCCGAGGTCAGGAAAGATTCCACCGTCAGAATTTTTATTCCTTGATTCGGACAGATCCGTTTTTCGGAGACAAACATTCCTTTACTTTTACATCATCAAGTCTGGGATAATCAATGATCAACACCTGAAGAAGTCCTTTTCCTAACATCTTCCTAACCCAAGTTCCATCAACTACCAGTACATGTGGGTAAACTCAAGAGTTTTCATCAAATTTTCGATTGGAAAGATTTGCCGTTGTTCTGGCCACATCGGGAAATTCAAGGAACGCTTTACAAATGTGTGTCAAAGGAGCACCCGTTAGAAAATACCTGAAGGTCATCATGATTTCTGGTGGACTATTGAAAAGGTGTTGAATTGAAATTTAAAATTACCGTAAAAAAAAAAAAGTTTGAAAAATATTGTAGCTGGGGCCAAATGTTGAACCGTGACATCTTACTTCTTAAATCCAATTATAATTCAACACAAACACACAGAAATGAGAATCTGCACTTACATTGTGTCCAGATGACTCGTGGGAGCTTGTGTCACAATTGAAGGTGTTATTAAAAATGAATGGTTGAATAATACAGTTTGTACTCGAAATCGGATCAAGGGTCTGACATGTCTGGGTGAAAGAAATTTACCCAAACTCTGAAGTCACGTTGATTTATTTTAGTGACGTAACTATTTATTGTGATTATAAGTGTCTGAATGGAGCAGCAGCAGTGAGAAGCCATACAAGTAAAGATATGAGAACACAAGGTTAATCAAGATAAAACACATTAAAAATCAGTTTCCTTTCTTCACATATAGCAGATTTATTCTATTAATATGAAATTATTTTGGTTTAACTCTAACTTTAATTATTTCCTGCCTTGACACAAGCATTAATCAAGTACAAGAGAAGAAGACGTGAAAGTATGAGGTCAGATGAACTACAGAAGTAATGATTTTTACGAGGCCTTCGGTGACGTTGACTCTTTATTTGTTTGTTTTAAATACTAGTCTTGGTGAAAGATGTATTGACCGTGGTTTATAACTAGTAAAAACCGAAGGCCGGTGCGACGGACTTCTTCTCTTTCATCACGTCTAATGAATGGAACGACGTCTCTCCTCCGCCGAAGCCTTTTCTCTGCTCCCTCCATTGCTAATGCCCCCACGTAGGAAATGAGAGGATTGTTATTTCAAACCTAATAATGTTACACAACTCCATCAAGCAACTGCTGCTCTATCAAATTCTCACGATCTCCGGAGATAATTTAATCACCAAATGCCAAACTGCCACGCCACATTTAGGTGCAATTTTCCTCCGTGCAAAGGTAATTTGTCTCAGTATTATGAATTAATTAAAGCCTAACAAAGATGAGGAAAGGCTGGAGGATGTCTAATCAACAGGCTCTCCAGGACTGATTGATTCTTGCTGCTCTACGCTCCGGCCTGTCGCGCTTGTTGTCTAGACGTGCAATTGTATGAATCTTTTTCTTTTTTTTTTTTCTTTTCGCCCGTCATCTGAAGAGCTGGACGACACTGGAGTGGTGAGATCCTACACAGACTCCTCTGAAGGAGATCAGGCGAGTATGATAGTTCACCCAATATTCAAAATTCATTCATTTTTTTACTCACCCTCATGTCGACCTAGTGTTTCAGAGTAATAATTTCCAATTTAGACAAAATGTACAATAGAAAAAAGGACTTAAGCCCCATCCACTGATGGAGATTGACCTCTAGTTTACCATAACCACGCCCACTCTGTTGTGATTGGCCAAACATTGAGGTTTGTCAACACGCGTCATTAACCCCAGAACTCTCCGACTCCAAGGGACTCATTGTATAAACAAAGCGGGGAGTGATTACAGCTGGCTGGAGGGGGAGTGAAGACCATTATTACGTCATAATGGACTCTTGTAACCTCTCGTTTGCCAAGATTTGAGAATGGGGAGAATTTTATAAAGTAATAAGTTCAAAACATGGTCATGATGAGAGACTTACTGCATCTTGGAGAAAAATACTTTAACATTTGAAACATGTGAGTCAAGAGAGTTGGGTTTTCCCATTAGTTGCCCTTTAAAGAAAAAGTACATTTTAAATAATTGATAATAATGGACTCTCGTAATCTCTCGTTCGCCAAGATTTCAGACAGGGGAGAACTTTATATGGTAATAAGCTAAAAATCATCATCATGATGAAAGGAAGACTGTATTTTAAAAAAAAAATCTATAAAAGTTGCTTCATGACGCTTAACGAGAAAATGTTATTAGATCATTGTAATATAAGGAATTACGTTGGCAACTAAAGACCAAAGCCTAGTTTCCGATTTTTATCAATTTAGGAGATACTTAAATCATATCTCAAGTTGCCCTTAAAATAAGTAAAAAATGCTAAAAAAAAACAAAAAAACAACATTAATCCAGTGAAATTTTGGATACAATATGTATAATGTCAAAGCTGACACCGCTTGCTTAATTGTAACCCACTGGTGATTACTCACAAAACAAAAAACAAAAAGCTGAACTAAAAAGTGCACTGTCAGCATTTTCCTGTTCTGTCCATCTTCCCATGTCTTGCTTGCATAAGAACCTTCTTCTGATGATCAGATGATTTACAGTGTTTGTTGACACTTAAACAGTCTTCACAGCATTCCTGTTTTCCAATATATACCTGCATAAAATGCATCAGGGTGTAGCCGCGTGTCACTCAGTCATTCCTGCAGCTGCTTGTCCCGGGGCCCGGCACTTTGTGTTCATGCATAGGTACAGGCCCCAGGGTACCTGCCCCCCCCACCTCCACCTCCACCCCACAAACACTAGTGCACACACATACAGAGGAGCCGGAGAAAATCAAAACCATAAATCAAAGGTTGGAACACGCCAGGATCACATGCAGACAAGTCCCTCTCACGCACACGGAACATACATGTCAAGAATTATCTTCGCTTAAATCTCCAGGCCCCGAAAAACGCTGCGTCAAATTCCTCTGCGCTCTGCTTGTCATTCACTTGAAAGCGCTCGCACATACAGTAAATACAACAAATGCCTTCTCGTCTGCCAAAAACAACACACCTCACATCCAGTCCGGTCTAATATAAATATTTATCCTGCGTGATCCAGATATGCAGCTCACGCTACGTGGCTCAGACAAAAGGCCTTCAGGTTGAGTCAATCTCGCGCCGCGGTAAATAAATAAAAGCTGTTGCAAAGAAAACATGAACACAATTACGAAAATGTCGAAAAAAAAAGACGGCTTAACTTGCTGACTGCGTGTTTGTTGCCATGTGTGCGCCTTGGAAGTGTTTGTTTAGAGCTCGATATCTGCACTCGCATTCCTTCACTGCGAAAGAGAAGGAGGGTGAGGTTAATTGTTGGGCAAAAACTAGAAGGAATTCTTTCTTGCTTTTACAATCCGACGTGGTCCTTCAAGACACTCGGGAGGCTTGCTACAGGCGCAGATGTGAACGAGAGAACTCACTTCAGCCTCTGACTCTAGTCTGTGTGGAGAGGTGGATTCGGTCTTAGACTTCTCCAGGGAAATGTGTACGAACTGCAGCAGGGGTGTGATATTTTGCCCAAGGGAACCTTGCAAAAACAAGCAACGACCCGACATTTCAAAACAGTCATTTGGGTTCCATTTAGTGGTAGGAATCCATACAGAATTAGAAAAAAAGAGGGGTTAAAATGTACTTCATAAACACTTTATGAATGTGTTGTTGTGGAGGGAGATTGGTTTCAGTTCTGCTTCAGTCCTGCTCAGGGATTTTACATCTTTGTGTGAGCAAACCAATTTTTCAGCGGTGTATTTGGTCCCAGACTTCTCTGATAAAAGTGTGTGTACGAACTGCAGCAGGGGTGTGATATTTTGCCCGAGGGCACTTAACACTAAAAGAAGCAATCTGACTGCTTCTGCCAGGAACGTAATGAGATCATCGATGATTTAAAACGTTCTCAAAGACAACAACTGACAAGAATCAGAGGACTACGTTTTAGAGGACCAACTGGGATCTTCTTCAGAATTTCTTATTCGCACTGATCCAGAATCAGCTAAAAAAAAAAGGGAAAGAAAACATGTCTTGACCAACTTTGTTCATTTTCTTGATTTTTGTCTTTCCAATATTTTAGTCACAAGTCCATACACCAGTCTAATCACGTTAGCCCCTGTTTCCTTGCAAAGATAGTAACACGTTTTTATCTCTGACTTTGTGTCATGTCTTGTTGGATGATTTTATTTTGAAACTTGTTTTCTATGTACTCTCTGTTTCCTGAGTTCCTCTGCGCCTGTTGCTCTCACAGCAACTGCAGCTCGTCACATAATCACCACAGCAGAGTTTGAAGGCACCTCTACTGCAGCAACAGGCGCCAGATTATAATCTTCACTCGCTGGTATGTACGTTCTGTATTCTCTCTTCGTGGATTACATTGTTCTTCTTTGTAGTGTTTTTGTCCTCCTTGTGCCTGAGCCTACTTTTTGTTATTTTATCCAGCGTGTTTTTTCATAAATCAAGCATCTGATTGGTGAGTTGCTGACAGGTGCAACTAAAGAAAGACTTGGGTCGAAATCAAAAACTTAACTGTGTTCCTTAGTCAGCAACTTACTTCTCAATTTCGTCTAAAAACCAAAAGAACTTGTCAAAACTAAGAGAATTCTGATTTTTTTTCAGTTACATGTTTTCTTTTTCTCTTTGTTAATCACAAATTTGTGCATGTCTGGCTCATTCGAGGTTAGTACTGGGACAAAAGGAAAGTCTCTCTGAGTGTGAAGATTAAAGTTTCCCTTCACCGGTGTCACCCGCAGAAACAGATCAAGGTTGTCTTGGAAAAATAGCATCAATAACGTTTGTAGAAAGAGGCAAAACAGCAACAGAGTCAGGGTCTGCTCACTCACGGAACAATGTAGCCACGATAAATACCATTTAAAAGCGAATGCTGGTCCTGACACACACAAATGAATAGCTGCAGATAAACAATGGGCCCGTGAGAGTTTGAACCTGACCATGGAGGAACAGAAAACAGTGGCCTTGCATCAGAATCAAGTCTTTATCATCACATGCTCATTGTTGCAGCCGAGAGTCGGCGGCCAAGTTCTCAAGACTGTTGAACAGTAACGAGATGTGATAACGTTTTTTAACGCAGTTATGAAGATAATCTTGAAGAAGGTATATCAGCCCATCACTATTTTTTATGTCACAATGCAAACTGTGTCTCCAGATCATCACATCCTCTCTGCCTGCACCCTCTTCTTCACCTCCCTTCATCTCTTTCCATTAGTTTTAAACATTGAAGCAAGATATTTATATAAAATCAAAAAGTTACATGTGGAAATGCTTTAAGATGGTTTTACGTTTCATCTATCAGACAGACATTCATATAATATGTTAGCTATGGTGTCCCACAAGGTCTGTTCTTGGCCCAATACTATTCACAATTCTTATTTACTTCCACTAGGCAATTTTTTCATGAAAAGTAAGTAAGTAATTTATATTTGTAGAGCGCTTTTCCAGACCAGGGTCACTGAGTGCTTGAAAAAGTTCTGTTCTGCTAAAGACACGCACTTGTATTTATTCAGAGAAGCGAGATGAAAGTAACATACAACCATACAGATATTAAGCCCTGGATGAACCAAAACCTTCTTTTACATAACTGTTTTTCTTTTATATAGTAGGATTAGTGTCTTGACATAACTTTGCTACAATTTGAAAATTTATATAAAATATAATATAAATTAAATTAATGACCTCTTGTCTGTAGAAAATATTTGTTGTAATCATTTTTTACTTTGGTTTACTTTGTACTTGTAACAATAATATTTGATACCGAGCAAGTGCACATCTTGCTTGTGGATGTGCGTCTGTTCTAAGTTTTTAATCATCTTTCACTCTTCCCATGATCCTTTGTGTTTTAGTTTGTCTTTTTAATACACGTTTCATTCCGCCTTTGAAGGATTACCATGTTCCGCCATATCTGAGTGTTTCTACACCTGAGCTGCCTGCAACAATGAAAAGTCAAATCACTATGTCACAAGCAAACATCATCGTCCTTAAAGGTTTCTCTCTAAACCAATGTGTCACGCATCCCTATCACCACAGCAACAAACCATTTCAACATTTAAAAACATCTATTTTAGTTTCCCAAATGAACTGAAAATAAATATTAAATATTAACACATGTTTTATATTCATTCATTTTGTGTTAAAATTAAAAAAAAACACATATACTGTATATATTGTTGTCGGTAAACATCGTTTATTTATTTTTTGGCAACATTTCAATTTAGCTTCTGCTGTCGCACAGCTCCATGTTTGTGTCTTTTGTGCGCCTTCGTTTAATACAACCCCGGAATCTCCTGCTGTTAATCATACTGTGGTGACACGAAGCAGATGACCAATTAAAAATACTTGGGCAAACATCCAATCAGAGCTCTGCTCTAAGGGTCTTCCTCTCCACAGTCGGCCGGCACTTTTTTCACAGTCCTTTCCCCTTTCCATCACACTGAGCGACAAGGGTCCTGTCGGACGCACACGGACACACACTCGCACGGGCACGTCGGGAAGGAAAACGCACACATGAACGCGGCGCACCTTATTACTCATTATTAATCTGCAGGGCGTTAATTGAAACCCCCCTGAGTCCGAGCTGTACCTGCATTCTCTCTCTCATTATCAGTCAAGGTGCCTTTGGGGGGCGAGCGGAGCGGGGGATGGTGATGGAAAGACGACTTCAGTGTCGCTTTTTTTTTTTTTTTTGAAAGGCCAGTTGTGCGTTCTCAAATCCACCAAATTAAACTTGGCATTCATTTGTTCCAAGACAGCTCAACATAATTCCTCCTGAAGATCGTCATCACAGAAAGTGATTAGTAGGGTCGCAACCGAAAACCTGAAAACGAGGTAACCAAAGGCTGAAACACGATAAAAAATGTCCCGTGCAAATTTGAGGTAGCATTGTTTTAACCCTTGTGTTAGCTCAGGGTCAAGGTGACTCGAAGGCCAGGAAACAAACATGTTCGTGTTATCCCTTGTGTTGTTTCTGGGTCAAGGTGAACAACCTCCCTGTCTTCCAGAAATACAAGGGATACCACAAACACATTCGTTTTCGGTAGTGATGGTCTGATGAAGCTCCATGAAACAGTGTCATGTTGTTTAGAGGTCAGTAGGTGGCGCCATCAGTTGAAAAATGATGTGATGTTTCATTGGAACAGTTGTTTAAAACAAAGGAAAATAGTGCAGAGACCGCCACCTAGTGGACTCTGAAAATAATGACACTGCTTCATGAAGCTTCATCAGACCATCACTCGTTTTCAGGCCTTCGGGTCACCTTGACCCTGAGATTACACAAGGGTTAACGATTATAGCTTTTGATTCAGCACTGATATGTATCATATTTTCTGTTTTGGTGTAATATTTCACATTGAACTGAATTGTGTTTTTAGCATTTTTTTAGTCCAGTGGATCTGTTGGGATTCTTTTTGTGGTAGCAGTACAAAATAAAACATTCAAAACAAGATTTATTATATGACTTTTTTATTTCTATTATTATCAATATCATTATTATTTCAAAAATTCAGAATACGTAATCAAATGAAATTCATAACAAAATGTTACAAACTTTCTTCTACTTATAATAATGCCTGTAAATTATAAGTTTACCTGAAGACCTGAAGACGAATGTGTTTGTTGTATCCCTTGTGTTGCCTCAGGGTGAAGATGGACCACCTCCCTGGCTTCCAGAAATACACAACAAAATGAATACCATAAACACATTTGTTTTCAGCCGTTCAGGTCACCTTGACCCAGAGATAACACAAGGGTTGAGTCAGCTTCTTGACAAACAGTTTCTACCAACCCTGGCTTTATTAAGCTGTCAATAAAAACAGCTACACAACTGGTGACAGCTGTATGTTAGATCCCTGGTCCAGGGTTATTTTCCACTAGAATGATTCAGCCACTTTCATTCAGATTCCTGCTCGCTCCGCGTGCTCCAGTCAATAACTAGTTAAATACAGATCCGCTTTGGACTCTCAGACGAAAGAGTGAAAACAGCATTTTGTTCCGGCACTTGTGTTTGCTGCTTATACCGAGTAAATGAAGAACGAGAAAGTGTTTGAAGATCAACAGATTAAAATGAAAGAAACAAGCTTTGCATAAGAGGTTATTACATCATCAGAACGTGGATAAATTGTAAAGGATTGGTATAAACAAGATTAGGGGGCAACTTAAATTTAAAACATAATCTTCAGCCATTCCCACTATTATTATCAAAGCATTAACAAAGTACTTTTTCAACAAAACGCTTTTGTTTGTTGGACCTTCTTAAGTGTGACTTTTTTAGCTTGTTGATGTGTACAGGGGGAAACTAAATTGTAAAAAAGTCAAAAGCTAGAGTTAGAGCTAGAGTTAGTTACAGATCAAAATATAGATATAAAAAAAAGATTATAGCATCCATGTTTACTTCAATCGCTTCCATATTTTAATAACTAAAGGTACAATTGTTCGATCAAAAATAATGATATCAACAAAAAGAGTATTTAAGAATTTAAGAGCTGATATCCAGACATTTTATTGATAATATTCACTCAAGTTAAGAAAGGCTGGTCTAATCATTTTGTTATTCAGAGTCAAAAACAACTTTATTGTTGATTTGTCAATAATATACATGGAATTATAGTCTGTTGGCTGTTGGTGATAACGTCAAGAATTTGCTATAAGATATAATTGGAGTAAAGACCGAACAATATATAAAAACTTGATTAATAAAATGTATATAAAAGAGTGATTTCTTTTCAAATCTCACTCCACCAAAACGGAGAGAAGATTATTTTTATTCACTATATACTGTAATGTTTTTATCAGAAAATGTTCTTAGTCAAGTTGTGTTTGTTCTTTTGTTCTCACATATCGCTATCTTGAGTCTCACTCACCCTTGAAGAAGTTTCTCATCAAGACAACACTCCACATGTCAAATTCTGTTCAGTGGAAGTTAACAAATATGGCTGCCTCACTATACAGCACAAAAAAAGGAATGTCCATTATAAACTATAAAAATCCTTTACAATTTAAAGAAGAGGAGCTTTGAACTAAACGGTTTTAATAATCAAATGTGAACTCCCAAAGTTTTTCTTTGAAACATGGAATGGTAGACCTTTGCTAATCGTTTGGTAAGTTATAAATGTATATTAACATTTCCTCTTGCTAACATTGTACTGCAGAGGTCCCCAACCTTTTCTTGCACCGAGGACCAGTTTAATATGAACATTGATATATAAGGAGCAGCAATCCATAAAGTAGAAGAGCAACCAATGAACGTTCATGAAAAATACATCCAACTATAAACCCGGTATCAAAGGGAGGTTTGGGTTGTTCTTTCTTCATAGAGAATCCTGTGTTTTGTAGGAAATAATTTAAACAAATTCCAAGACAGTAACAATGAATACAACACTGGACCAAGAATTAAAACCACAAGCAGTCCCTGTTATCTATTGGTCAAGATAACTTTAACATTTTCAAAAATCAAAGTTCCTACAGGATATCCTAGAATCGGTTACAGATTTTACAAGTGGATCTCAGACCTAGTTGAGGTGTAATTCTGTGCAAAATAATTCCCCTGAATCTCTTTCTCTCGTGATCATTTCATGCCAGTCCACACCAGCGGCTGCTGACTGAGGTTCTTCAGTTGTAAGTTACAGACCAGGTTTAAAAAAAAAAAAAAAAAGAAACTAGGTCAGGTTACAGTTTACAGACTTCCCTGGATATAGAGGAGTGTGCACAATGCCAGGAGCAGAGAGTGTGCATGAATTAACGCTGGTGTGTGTGCACGTGTGTGTCTATACGTGAGCATCCATGTGTGCCAGGAGAGTAGGAGATCCGATTAGTACTACTCTGAAAGTAATTACCTTAATTAAAGCAGTAATGTGTGGAGAGGGAGGGGAGGGGGAGACGGGGAAGGAGTGGAGCAGGGGAGACAGGGGAGAACCTGCCATCTTTTATGGGGCAGTTTAGAGACGCTGTGATTTAAGGGGCACACTCAGCAATGGGCAGATGGGAGGGCGAGGAGGGGCGCACTGAGGCATTTGGGTGTGAAAGAAAAGTGGAGGTGAGAGCAAATAAGTTCTATATACACGAATGGAAGGAGTCACAGAGGGAGGTATGGAATTGATATTGTTGTTTTTGTTTGTTTTTATGAATCAAGCTACTGGGGATGATGAGCTCAGGACACCCTGGACGGGTCACCAGTCCACCACAGGACACTTACAGCAGAGGATCACAACCTTTTCAGTCAGTGTTACATGACAACAGATATGTTTGTATTTGTCAATGTCTATCTACCATCTACCACCTACCAACTACCAACTACTAATTACTAACTATCATCAACTATCTACTATTTACTATCTACATGACCTTTTCAGTCAGTACTACATGACTACAGTTACTGTATATTTATATTTGTCAATGTCTATCTACTATCTACCATCTACCATCTACCGTCTATCAACTACTAATTACTAACTACCATCTACAATCAACTATCTATTATCAACTATCTACTATCTACCATTTACCTGACCTTTTCAGTCAGTATTGCATGACTACAGATATATTTGTATTTATCAATGTCTATCTACCATCTACCATCTACTGTCCACCATCTATTGTCTACCGTGTACAGCAGGTGTGTTAAACTGGTCCAGAAAAGTGCTGAGATGGTGCAGGTTTTTGTTCCAACTAGTCAAGCACATATAGTTGAACTAATCAGGTGTCTTTTTAAACAAGCAGCACCTGATTAGTAGAAGTTTGACATCAGTATACCCTCTACTATCTACCATCGAACACCTACCATATACCATCTTCTATCTACTATCTACAATCGAACACAGACCATATGTCATTTACTATCTACTATCTACAATCGAACACAGACCATATGTCATTTACTATCTACTATCTACAATCGAACACAGACCATATGTCATTTACTATCTACTATCTACAATCGAACACAGACCATATGTCATTTACTATCTACTATCTACAATCGAACACAGACCATATGTCATTTACTATCTACTATCTACAATCGAACACCTACCATAAACCATTTACCATTTACTATCTACAATCGAACACCTACCATATACCATCTTCTATCTACTATCTACAATCAAACACCTACCATATATCATTTACCATTTACCATCTACTATCTACAATCAAACACCTACCATATACCATCTTCTATCTACTATCTACAATCAAACACCTACCATATACCATTTACCATCTACTATCTACCATCGAACACCTACCATTTACCATCTACTATCTACTATCTACAATCAAACACCTACCATATACCATCTACTATTGACTATCTACCATCGAACACCTACCATACACCATCTGCTATCTACTATCTACATTCGAACACACACCATATACCATCTGCTGTCTACTATCTACATTCGAACACACACCATATACCATCTGATATCTACTATCAACCATCAGACACCTACCATTTACTATCTACAATCGAACACCTACCATATAGCATTTACTATCTACTATCATCCATTGAACACCTACCATTTACTATCTACCATCGAACACCTACCATATAGCATTTACTATCTACTATCATCCATTGAACACCTACCATTTACCATCTGCTATCTTCTATCTACAATCGAACAACTACCATTTACCATCTTTTATCTACTGTTCACAATCAAACACCTACCATATACCATTTACTATCTACTATCTACCTGACTTTTTCAGTCAGTATTACATGACTACAAATACATTTTATCAATGTCTATCTACCATCAACCATCTTCTCTAATTTAATATCTGTTTTGGATCTGATTACTGATGATTGTTCACCGACCTTGGTATTTTTACTTCATTATGGTTGCCTTGTTTTACTTGAGTGATAGTCCAGCGCGAGGTCCAACCGGCCGCCCTTGAGGAAATCTCAGGCGTTTGTCTTCTTTATCCAGACTTTGGTTACATTGGCCTTTTTATTTTCAGTGATCTGATTACAAACAGAACACCAGTTAAAGATAATCCATCATGTTTTTGTTTTTTGTTGGCAACAAATAAACGAACAAAGCATAAAAGCATAACTTCTGCCAACTTATATTTCTGGATATTAGCAGTTCTGTACTTTTTCAACTTTGCCATCAACCCCGTCAGGCTCACCTCACTGTGGAAAAGCATATTTTTCCATATTTTTTGGGTGAATGACTTATTGTTGTGCATGCTTTCTTTGCTCTCGCCAAGGACCCAGTCTGTATGAAGTCTGTTTTGGCCTTCTCTGTGTGTGTGTGTGTGTGTGCGTCATTGTGTGTTTTTTTATACGTGATTCTGTTGGAGCCTCTCGCTCTGCTAAAAAATTTGCTTGAACTTTTGCATGCATCGAAGGTCTTATTTAACTGTAAGAAATATGTTCGCTCGTGTGTCCTTGCATTAAAAGTACACAGGTGTGTTCTTGTCCGAGCTTCAGCGGAATAACATCTTTCCGACGGAGTGATGATAAAAAATAATAACATCCCTGACGGAATATTCATAAAGGTAATAATGAATGCCACATTTCTCACACAGATACATCAGAGGTATTTTGGTTAAAGGGAAGAAAGAAAAAAAAAAAAAAACAGAGGCTCGCGTCTCCCACACCCTCAAATTATCTGCCGCTTTCCCATTTCACTGATAGCATAGATGAGGGCTGAGGAAAATGGACACACAATTATGCTCACTTGTCGTATATTAACACTGCTTCTTGACATCTTCCATGGACCCTGAGCTGTCATCTCTTTGTCTGCTTTAATTGAAAATTAATGGTTACTATGTTGCCATGGCGACCGGCGCCGCGGCAATGACAGTGGTAGCCAGTCACATCCAGACAGACACCAGTGGCATTGTTTGTCCTGTTTGACCTTGGAAGTGAGAAAAGAAGAGAGGCGGAGAAGGACAAGAAAGACATTAAAAATAGAATTAGGTTGAGTCTTGTGCGGTGGAGCGAGTAAGGAAAATAAAGTTATTGTCCCTGCGTTTTTTTTTGGGGGGGTAGACGGTGATAAAGGTGAGCAGAGACAAAAGACGGTGTCAAAATGCCAAATGGGTAGAATTATGTTTGAGTAAGAAAGCAGGGAAAAAAAGATCGAAGGGAGTCAGAGGCCACATCTTCTGGCCCCGTAATCATCTGGACACGGACATGGAGCGGAGAAAGAAACGATGGGCTGTTTACAGAACCATCAGTGCGGCCAAATGGACAGTGACTGAAAGGCCAAACATCCACGGATGGACAAAGATGCACCGACATCAACCAATCTTCTACAGCAGTGAGTTCTTCAGGACAGGAGCGGCCAGAGAGGTCACTCCAATCACTCCGTCTTTTATATGGTACGAGAGGCTGGTCGGTGATGAATGGGGCCAATTTGATAATGATGTTTTGATATCATTTAATGAGTCAGAAAAATGTTGTGTCCAAAGGGGATAAGAACCCTGCTGGAGTAGATGGAATTCTATCTACGATACTAGGATTTGGGTCATTTTGGAGTTGATTGAAAAAAACATGCTAGCGCAGGGGTCTACAACCTTCTGATCAAGGACCACATTCTTTGGTTCCCAACCTCTTTGAACTGTGATCAGTTTAATTTAGGCTTTATATTCCCAGACTGACATTCATTTAAAAACTTGACAGAAACGAGCGTCTCAAACGTGTCAAGAGTCACAGGCTTAGAGAAAAAAAACATTTAAGACAGTAATAATCAATAGAACAGAAATTATATCTATTATTTTTCTTTCTGTCAACCCACAAACTACTCTTCACGGACTGTGACCGTCACAAAGGCATTAGATATTGTTTTTTACCTATTATGACGAAAGAACCTGGTTAGAAGGAAATGCTGAAACAACTTTTAAACTGTACTTTCTGAAGAGGCTCCGATCATTTCACATCTACAGGAAACTCCTCTGCATGTTCTACCAGTCTGTGGTGGTCAGTGTTCTGTTCTATGCTGTGGTGTGTTGGGGTGGGAATGTGTCCAGGAGGAGTGTGAGCTGGAAAAACTATTTCCCGAAAGAGATCAATAAAGTTTATCCATCTAAAAGTGGAGTGTGTACTGGCATTATGGTTTGTTGAACATTTAGCTAGTTTGCCTCCAGGACGCTTCCCTAGTAAAGTGTTCCAGACATGTCCAAATGGGAGGAGGCCCCGAGACAGACCCAGAACACACACCTCTACCATTATGTGGACAGGGAAGTCTCGGCCTGCTTCTCGTACAACAAGTTTAGATTGTATTTTCTTTTGTAATTATTTTTCTTCCACGTGTCCTTTCTTGGCTGCCATGTCGAAACTTTGCTGTGTTTCTATTGTGTTGGTTTGACAATATTTTTTTTTCTTTTTTTTTTAAGTAAAATGTTTTCAGAAAAACTTTTCACCAGGTTTATTCACCCACGGCCACCATGTCAAGGCTCATTGGAAGAATGGTTGACGGCAAGATTTTTGGTCGACAATAATACTTTAGTCTATTCACAGAACTTTCCAAAAAAAAAGAATAGAAAAGTTATATTGTAAAAATGACACATGTTTGGATGTATTGTGTTTTGGCAATGATTTATTTTCTTGCTAGATTCTTTAATTTATAATGCTGCTAATATTCAATTGCTTTTTTATTTTACATGGACACAACATATCTCTATATATATATATATAAAAAGAAGTGTATGTGTGTTTCTGTGATAATATAGGTTTTTATCTATAGTTTCCGATCAGGTGGCAAATGAGTTCATTGAATACATGACATTAATTTAAACTCAGATTAAATACTGATTTAAAATGCACTGCGAATGTTTAAGAGATAAGGTTGTTAAGGAGACTGATATAGTTTTCTGTTTATAGCTCAAACTCAGCTTTTTTCAAGACTGGACCACAGGCTTTGTCGTCTTTCAGCTCTCTCTGATCTGTATTTTGGATTATTTGTTCAATGTTTTGTGGATTTCTGTGTAGTTTCACTGGAAATGTGGGTCATTTTGGAGTTACTTTATGTGTGTTTTTATGGAACCGATATCTTGAAAATAAAATGTAACTTGAAATCCAAACCTTTTCAAAGTACAACATTTGATTTGATGTTCTTTATCCTTTAACCATCTGACAGAAGTTTGGACCCTTTCCATGTTTGTCTTTGATTTAGGTCAAGAATCAATCCTGGCCAGAAACAGATCAACAATGGCAGCACGAGAGTCCAGTCAAGACTTTATGACGCGGAAACCAAACAAACATCTGATCTGTGACAGTCGGCAGATCTTACATGTCTAGCATTGTTTCTCATTCACTCACTGAAGGTAAGAAGAAGAAGAGCACTCTTGTGTGGATGAAGTTGCAATGTGTGTTTTGGAATTTATCCTTTAAAAACCATTGTTCACATCCATGAATTAAAGTGCTGGTTCACCCAAAATTCACTTATTTTCTACTCACCCTTCACTAAGGGTTGGGATTATTTTCACAGTATTATATTCCTTTTTAGAGAAGATGTTTGTTCATTTTAATGTAGCCACTGGGGCTCAATTGTCTTTGATCATCTTCGTCCAAAAGGACTAACTTAAAAACATCCAAATACCTCCTTGGTGCTCGTCTGTAATGTCCATCTTGTATTGAAGCACCTGCATGAGGAGGAATTCTTGAAAAAAGAAATTAGACAAGGCTGAGAATGATAACTTAAAAAAACATAATTATTTAGGTTCTCCTGGACAACTTATAATGTCGGGGCTTCAATACAAGATGGACGTTGCAGACGTACAAGAACACAGAGGTATTTGGATGTTTTAAGTTTTTGGACTAATATAAAGCATCAGTCCTACATTCAAATGGACTTAATGACCTATTCATCTAAAAAGCTTGTAGCAACACTGATCATTTTTCAGGAAGTTGTGGGTTCAATCCCTCATCAAGTTACAAACATCTTGAGTTTTTTTCATAACTGAACATGAAACATACATATAAAAGCTCATTTAAAATTATGTTATATCTGTTGTATTCACACCATATTTCATAAAATAAGGCAATACTCTGTCATTCTCTAAAACTCTGTGATGCCAATTAATAGATGTGTTCAAGTTGTATATGAAATGACCTTAAGCTACTCAACCCATTATTTCCAATGTTCCTTTCTTAAGTAAGACAGAGACATAGTGATTAATTTTCTAAAAGACTGGCAAGTTATGTGTTAACTCAAATTGTAACTCAGGGCACATTCTCTATTTATGAGTAATTCATGGTCACGTGGACACTTTTGTCTGCGAGAATGAGAAGGTCACCGTCATATTCACAGCAAATGAGACCCTGTGGAATTTAAAATGTGCTCATGGTGAAGGATACATCCACATATCAGACGTGGTTCCATTTTCAACTGTGTAAATGCTGCTTCGCTCACTTCCCCTTTGGTCGTCACTTGTTGTTTTTTTTAAATTAAATAATGACATTTTCAAACCATCAGATGAGAGACATTACAACGGTCTTTGTTGCTTCCTATTTTTTCAATGGTCCAGTAGCCTTCTTTAGTTGTTTAACTCAATATATTTCACTTTTTTATTTTTCGCCTCTGATATCATTTGAAGAAAGTGAAGTAGCCTTGATGCAATTTTTTTTTTTTTCTCCAGTGGATTTTATTTTTTTTCCAAATCAGGTCGAGTGAATGTGGCGCAGCTGTGTCGGCAGGTTCAAAGTTACGTTTAACGATGTGGAACAAAAGCGGCGGACGAAGATAAGCAGAGTGAGGAGGACGAGGCAGATGTGCAGGTGGGCGGCCGGATCGGGTGACACGGAGAGACAGAAAAAAAGGATCCTTCGGGGCATGATGGGAGTGACGCCACACTCTGTTGGGCAACTATCAACATGTACAAAATACACATTGGATGGCTGAATGTACTTATATTTGGTGGAGTGACTGATGTGGACAGCAATTCCAAACAGAAAATAATTCACAATTAATATTCAAAACCTAAACTAAAATCAGCAATGCCATATTAAACTTAGTTTCCATCTTATTCTTAGAAGTATTTGTATTTAAATCATAAATGATATGATCTTTTTTCATTTATGTTTTAAGATGAGTCAGCTCAGCTTTATTTACAGTATATAGTACTTAAAAACAACAAAAAACTTAAAACTATAGAATGAAATAAAAACTGTTAAAACACTAGAATAATAAAATATAAACAAATAATATTAGTAAAAGTTGGTTTTAAGATGAGTTTTAAAACTTCTTTACAATAATTATCGTACGATATCACTTTTTAAGGAAAAAAGGATAGAAAGAAAGATAAATCATTGACATTCCAAGACTTAAGTGACCGATGGTGTCCATTTCTTCTCTTCTAAAAGGGCCACATTTGATGACCTGGAGTCAAGTGGGGGCCAAATCTGAACGGAGGCAACCTTTTATGTAGTTATATAATTCACAAGCTCTAACACTGAGAACTCCTTCACGGACAGACAGGAAAAAACATTTTGACTTTTAAAGAGTTGACACTTGTGATCTTGTAATAAGAAGTTTGTAAATCAGTTGTGAAATTTAAAAAAAAGTTGTTTTTTATATTCCTACTGTATGAAATCTGCTCAAGGACCACAAATAGTCTGAGAAAGGACTTGCCAGTTTTAGACTTAAAAACAAAGCTTTTTGTTCCTTTGATCCTCAGCGACCAACCTCGGTCAATATAACAATATATTTGGGCATCTTAATTAATCCATATACATTTTTAAATGTGGTTGTATATTATATGTATTGTATTATATAATGTCAACCAATATAATAATAATAAATAATAATAGTACAGTATTTTCTGCACTAAAAGGCACACTTAAAAGCCTTCAATTTTACTCTAAAAACGACGCATTATAATGCGGAGCGCCTTATAATGCGGAGCGCCTTATAAATGAACATTACCTGGTGGGTGACTTGTTTACAAACACTTTCATGACTCTGCGCCGACACGGTGTGGACGGGATTACGTCATTGTGTCATCACGGGCTGGGATTTACTATACACGTCACATCATGGCGGATGTTTATGGAGTGATATTACTGCCACCGGTTTGAGCGAATGTGTCTTGGTTGCTGTACAGTCAAAATCACTCTGCTGCGCGCTCAACCAGTCTTACACATGTGTTCAACATGTCATACATGCGTGCTCTAGCTGTCATACACGCGCTCAACTTCTCTGCTGCTCATTCAGCATTTGTCTACTCACAACACGAGTCTCGCGCGCTGCTGCTTGAAGCCTTTTAAACATAATTTGAACAAAGTTACCATGGGAGTGGACGGTGTTGTCAGAACGCTTAATAAAGTTTGACTTTATCTGACTGTTTTGTTGATATTCCCTTTAGCACAGCTTTATCTAGTGAATGCCTAACGCGACCCCAGTCAAACGTTTGACTGTATCGTTTATTCTATGCGCCTTATAATCCGGTGCGTCCTATTTATAAAAAACGTTCTAAACCAGGCCGTTCATTGAAGGTGCGCTTTATAATCCGGTGCGTCTAATAGTGTGAAAAATGCGGGACATCATATTTATTGAGAGATTTTTAGGACAAACCAAGACACTTTCCAAACAAAAGGACAAGAATACAGTACAAAAGAAAAGAAAATTAAGAAAAAAGGTTATGTGATTAATGAAACTGAAAAATAGTTAAAAGACAAAAATACGTCCAATAGGTAGATTTTCAGTAAGGGACAAAGAGCAGAGGATTAAATCCACAAATCATTCAAAGAGTTGACACTTCCTGAAGTTCAGGTCGAGCTCATTCAACATCTCCCATTCAAGTGCTACTATGCAGCGTGTTGTGCAAGTGAGTTTCAAGAAAATACTAATGAATGAATCTGTGTTTTGTGGCTCCACACAAAGTGTGTGCGACAAGACGACGAGAAAGAAGGAGTCACCAAATATGACATCAGGTGTCAACAATACATATGCATTTAATCTATGGATATTAGAGACGAATCACAGCTGATATACAGTTTAAATCTCAAACGAGAGAAAGCGTTCTGGCGGTTAAAGCAGGAAAAAAAATGAGGCCTTGAACTCATGACAAACTTATAATTAATTACTTTTCCACCTAAAGCATTTTCCGTGGCTCTGCGGAGGCGTGGTGCATATTTACGTTAACTTTCCACATCAGTCGTCCTCCACATCTCCTTCGCTTTGGCGTGAAGTATGTTTTCAACAGATGCACACTGGAGTTCTTCTTCTTTGTTTTCAAGGGAAGTTGCTGATTGTGCGCAATCCTGGTGTTTTGTATCAGCGAGCGTCGCCTTAGGATGCAAAACACATCTCTGAGTTGCCAGATGAGGCCTTGTTTGTTATCTTATCTGATGTGGGGAAAAGGGTGGTGAATGTTATTTGCATGCTGCATTGATGTTCAAATAGCAGTTTGAATGCTTCCTCAGCACCGACCGACCGTGATTGTACGCTCGGCGAGCAAACAAGTGGATCAGATGATATCAGCCGTGGCCTACTTAACGACTCCGGGGGAGACGACGTATCACCCAACTTCTCTCCGCTTACACAAACATCGATTTTTAACTCCGTTCTGTTTTCGTACACTTTGTGGGTTTCAAGAAGGAAAAGAAGAAGTGAGGAAAACCACGGTGGAAAAGTGTTAAGGTAGTAAGATTAGGAGCGTGAATGGTATGTGAGGAAATGTTGGTCTGAAAAAGGGAGACGATACGGACACATGATAGATCTTTCATCGGCTCTATAGAGAACTACTTAGCTGGCCTGGGATTTTTAAAAGGTTCAAAAGAGCAAAACATATTTTAAATGAAAAATGCAAAGGCCATGTATTTTAGAAAGAAACATTTTGACATTGACATGCTCCTTATTTTTGGTGTTAGCCTAATCACGCTATACATTAGCATAGTAGGCTAATTTTATTAATCCGCGTAATATTTCGGAATCTGTCACGTTCGTTTCGAAAAATGACGCTAGCACTCTTTTAGGTCCAAGAAAGCATGTAAATGTAAATGTAAATGTTCTTGGACCTAAAAGAGTGCTAGCGTCATTTTTGCTATAGTATAGCGTGAATAGGTTAACACCAAAAAATAAGGAAGTAGTTCGGCCGTTTAGTCATGGGTCCTGTTCTGAGAGGGTACTCCAACCAAGCTGGCTCAGCTGAGTAGGTAAAGATGGACGTAGTATCTGTGACGTCTGTTACTGAACCACAGTTTTAAAGCCAAGTCACAGTCGTAGCCATCTTGGAAACAACAAGTCTTCCAGTTTAGCCAGACTCTAAAAAGAGGCGTCAAAGTTTATTTCTGTTCATCAGAGTTTATCAATCAAGTCAACCACAATCTTTATGATGCCAATTTAAAACTGATGCTCGGGAATATTATTTATTCTGTAGCTGTTGCTCCTGGCAAAAAAACACTTAATTTAAGGGGAACTAATGTGTTGATTTAAGTGTGTCTTAAATAGATATTGGACCTCTATTGTACTCATCAGTATGTGTCTGTTTGTATAAAAGTCTTTTAACAACAATATTCACATCAGAAAATGGGCTTTAGCCACGCCCACTGAAAGCACTTTGTTTTTTCTGGAGATTAAATCTTGTTTACTTTAAGTGCGGCTGGAGGAGAGGTGAAGCCATAATTACGTCATAATGGACTCTGCTTTCGTAACCTTTTGTTCGCTGAGATTTCAGACGGGGAGAACTGTATGAAGTAATACGTTTAAAACATGGTCATGATGAGAGACTTACTACATCTTGGAGAGGAAGAAAGTACAAGTTGCACAAACTCAAAATACAATTTTTACATACCGTCACTACATACTTATGCTGTGCCACAAATAGGTATTTACCAAACAAAAAGGTAGTATTTAGTGAAATACAATGTCGCTGTACACAAAAAATATCCCTTGTTTTGTATCTGGGTAACAGTGAACACGCTGACCTCCAGAAATACATACGCAGTGAGTGAAGGTCGTTCACCTAGACCCAGAGGCAACACAAGGGATACAACAAAATATTTGTTTTCATGCCTTTTGGTCACCTAGCCCTATGATAACACAAGGGTTAAAGCAATAAATAACCCAGCTTTAACTCCTTCCTGTAAAGAAATATATAACTTAAGTCCATGCGAGTTCTATGAAATTACCAAGGAACCAAATAGTGAGAAAGTGAAGGAGTTTTTTTCTTTTGGTATTAGTTTCTCAGCCTTCATAATAGTGCAGATATTGTTAACCAATCACTTGACACCAGAAGGCTTCTAGCAATATCCTTGAGAGTCCACAAAAAATGTGCTCTCTGTGTTGGTACCCATCAAAAATAAAAAAAGAAGCAAGTGCCTGTGTCCCTGCTGAACCTATTATAAACCAAAGGTACACGAAAAATCAACTTGAAGTGTGACGACAATAAGCAGAGGAAGGTGTCTGAACAATGTGTATTTTTTACGGAATTGTCTACATGTAACTGGCACAGGAAATACGAGTCTGTACGGAATGTAATACCAGTTCCTTTTGCAATAACTCACTTTTATAAACCGTCGTCGGACATTAGAGGGTGTCCAGATACGTCAAAGGAGAGCCGACGAACTCATTTAATAAGCAAAGTATTTTATTTCTTCTTTAAAATCTGTGCTTCTTTGTCCATCTTTCCATATGAAGCAAGAGTGGAAAACTTATCTTAAAACTAATACACACACATTCTAATGAGTGGCTGACAAAAGTGACCCTCTGACACGCCAAAAAAATGACAAGACATGAGAGAGGACAGGACATGAGACAAGAGAGGAAGAGATAGATGAAAGAAAAGGTGAAGGAAACGTTGAAGTGTGACGGTAATAAGCAGAGGAAGGTGTCTGAATAGTCAATGAGGAAATGTCAGTCTTAAAGAAAGAGACTGCACGGACACATGATGGAGCTTTCATGTGTGCGTCGCCACTGCCCCATTAAACAGTCTGACTTCTACTTCCTCCCGAGTTTCGGGGTCCCAGAATTAAAAAGAAAAAAAACCTCGACATTGAAATCTTTCCATCACACCGCTGAGGCAGGAAGACTAACTTTTCATTTCTTTGACGGAGTTCTCTTTAGCCGGCAGATGAGGTCTGATACCTGCGATTGCACACTTAATCCTGGTTTTGAATTTGAATAGGAAGGAAATTATTGTCTTTCTTTCACTTTTCTTTCCAATTTCCAACGCCCGTCTACCTTCGCTAATATTGCTCTCCTGCTTTTCTTCTGTGCCAGGCTCAGGGGGAAGAAAAAGAAAGAAAAAAATGCCTGACCTCTGCGTTTTCTCTCCTTCCATCCTTAAGATTGGTTTTAAATACTCTGCAGATTAAAGCACAGGCATGAAAGCTCACATTAGCCATATATTTAAAAAATCCCCCCTGGTCGATAATCCATGTATTTGTCAGAATCAAACACGGGGGAATAGAAAAGGGACCAATGACATGATGAGGAGCCTGAGCCAGACATATTGTGAATGGGAATTAAAAGGAGAGAGATACATTTAGCAGAATATGGCCCGAGAAGAAAAACTCCTTCAGGATGATTATTGAAATTCACTCGAGACCGGCGGGTGTGAGCGTGGGCCCAGACAAAAAAGGAAGCATTTCGACGACCTCTGACGCCCTTCAAGACTCCTCACGCGAAACACCATCGCAAGAGTGACACAATGTGAGTTCAAGATATTCTTTATTTTTTAAAACATTTATTCATGAAAACTATGAGAAATCATTAATCTCGGAGCAAGATGGGGCCACACTTGACCCAACTTGCTGAACTTGCTGCGTTAAGAAAATATATACACATAAAGAAAACTGTGAATGGAATTCAAACATGTTAATTAGGATTCAAAGGATAAAAAAAAAAAATCATGACACAAAATAAATTCTTAAATGTTGAAATAAAAAGTTTTTTTAATCTGTTGATAAAACTTAGCAACGGCAAGGATGTGAGTTTGAATCCCAATGATGGATGGTTGATTTCTGCTTCTGCTTCTTTGACCTTTTCTAGTGTTATCTCAGGGTCAATGTAACCCGAAGGCCCGACCAAGGTGAACCTTGACCTATAGGCAACACAAGAGATACCACAAACACATTTGTTCTCGGGCCCTCGGGTCACCTTGACCCTGAGTTAACAAAAAGGGTTAAGGTGAAATGCTCCACCTTCACCTCTGTGGCTCAACCTCCTATCACCACACCATCCTTATTGGTTGGCGTCCCACTTTTTAAATACTTTTAAAACACTGTCTAATAGTCTCAAGAAGACAGTCGTGGACATGCAACAACCTTTTATTAAAACTGTCTAAAATTCTTAATTTGTATTTTTAAAGGCGTTACTTTCAGAAAGAAAAAATAGCATTTTCATAGATTAACATGCTTGTCACGGGTTAACTGAAATTAGTTTACTCCAAAATAAACAAGCAAAGATGAGGTAAACAAACACTCCGTATGGGACCATGTTGTGGCAACAAAAAAAGAACCAGCCCACGGCGGATTCAGCCTTATGGCAAGATGTGTTTATTTTCTACTTAATTTTTAACGTTTTGCCATATCTAGAATGGTTGATGGAAATATCGCCTATAAATGTAACTGGGTCGTGTTGCACAGGAAGGTCTGGTGGGGACCCCTGGTCTAGTTAGAGTAGAAACTTGTGCTGGTTGATGAACAATCGTACGCTTGTAAAGAGAAAAGCCTTTCAAGTGAATATACTGTTTATTTAAAACAAAATAGATTGTTATTTTTCAGAAACTTTCCTATTTCATCCTGCCCCATAAACCTCTTCCTATAATTAAAGACGGAAAGACCAGAGAAACATCAACCATTACTAGTGGGTATAGAACGTTTGAATTTTTATCTCTCAATAAAAAATGGTAGAGGGAGTAGATAAGGGTGGTGGTGGCTACTTGTTTGATATACACATAAGAATTGGCCTTTTCTCCATTTTGGTTAATATGGTACCCAATGATTGATCTAGGATTTTGGATGATTTACACTTTTTTGAGTAACCTTTAGGCAGTTATAAAACCAAATTCACCTTTGAAAAGTAGACTAGTGATGGTACATTTAAGATTTCAACTCAACCTTGATCAATCTAGGTTTGTTTTCGAGTTGACGCAGACTTTCTATCACAATCAAGATTTTGTCAAAACACTATTATCCGCCTCATCTTTCACACATTAAAAAGTTCAAAGAAAAGCAGCGTGGATGTTTCAAAGGCTAAAGAAATCCGCCTCTGTCCATCTGTAGAACATTTCGTTTTGTATTTCCCAGCACTTTACAAGGACGTAGGAAAAAAAAAAAAAAAGGTGGGTTACATTCATAAACAGTCCTTGCAACATCCTTCCCAGTGAAACTGCTGACATTATTTCATGTTTCGTGAAGCAGGTCGAGCCAAAGAAGAGCGCTGAATAGTCCACCAAAATGAGACGTGATGGTCAAAGGAAATCATTGAGCCTTTCACAAGCACAGTTCATATCCACAAACAGATCCAGTAAACGTCAATAACCAGTTAACAATGAGTACCACATCCAAACTTATTTGAAGAAAAAAAAAAAAAACACGACTCCAAGGTTGCTTAAACTACAGCGCATAAATGTTTTCATGTTATTCAGCTGCAATGAGAGGACTTGCTGATGAGAGCCTTCAACAACATGGGAGAGGAAAGTGAAGAGCGGTCTCGTATAATTGCTGCAGAAACGGGGCTTGTTTCACGGAAAAAGAAAAAGTATTTTCTTCAATGTCAAAACAGATAATCTCTTCATGTTTTTGTTTTGTTTTTCAGTATTCTCCCTTTTGAAGTATGTTGTGTCAAAGTGCAGAGAAATTGAAAACCAGAGAGAATAATTACATGATTGTCGCCGCATTATTGACCTTGTGGTGATGATTATGAATTTTTTATTTTTTGCCCTCTGACATTTTTAAGGGCTATTATATTTGGTGATTAATATCCTTTACACACTTGTGAATTAACCTCTGTTTTTGCTTAAAGTTAAAGCCTGGATTTCCTTCTTTTTTTTTTTTTTTCGCTCCTAATTTTGGCTCTTCCCTGCTATCAGCCCATCATGGTGATGGAGTCATGAGCTGCTTATTGTATCCAGGCTGTTATATACGTCAGCTTAACGTCGATGGCCACACTAATGTGACAGAGCTCTCTGGATTACATCTCTCTCTGCCACATTAAAAAATCCCGGTGTAAAGGCCAAATGTTCCGACAGTTGCGCCCCCCCAAAAAATAAAAAGAAAAGAAAAGGGGGCGTCTGAAGAAAGCCTATCTGTCCTCCGAGTCCCACCATGGCAGCCTCTCTCCTCTGACAATGCAAAGGTAAAAGCATAGAAGCTTTTTTTTTTTTTTTTTCCGTATCTGTGTGTGTGTGTGTGATGCCGGCGGAGACAAAGGGCCCTGCTGTAGGGTGTCCTGTGGGAAAGACGTGCGGCCGGAAGATGTGAGCGCGCTGGCGAGTGATAATGTCAGCTGGGGAGATACGGTGTGTCATTTTACACAACCACACATCAAAAAAGACAGCAGGGGGAGAGAAGAGAAGACAGCATGTCATTTGTTTTCTTTGATACAAGATCGCACTGAGGGACGGACTGGAAAGCGGCACAAACGTCTGTGTTTGTGTGGTTTGTGTGCGCCCCGGCGACAGCGAGCGCGGCTCGAATGACGGGCCGTTTGTAAGGAAGACGTGATTTTTGTGTTTTGGTGGTGGTGTCGGACTGCAGACTCACAGCTCGCTCGAGACAATACATTAAACTTTAATCTCATGACACTACATGGTCACGGAAAACAAGTTGAAACATAGCTACATCGTGAAGATGGTGGTATCTGCGCCCCTTTTCTTTTTTTTGAACAATTGTTCAAAACTGATGGCGCCACCTACTGATCTTAAAAAAACATGACACTGTTTCATGAAGCTTCATTGGAACATCACTAGTTTTATCACTGGCGTGGAGCAGCTTTTGTGTGAGTCCGAGAAATATTTGCGTTAGTTCTATTTTTCCATGCAGCAAAAATAATACCTTGCAGTTAAACAACATTGAAGAAGCTCTTTCTTTCCTTGGAGCAAAAATATGAATTATTGAAAAGGTTTAATTTAAGTTTCAACCTTGTATTTGGTTTTAGTTTACCAGCTTTATTTGGTTTCAGACCAGATATCAAACAGAAGGTTATAGAAGTTTTTGTCTTTTTCTAAAGTCATATTAAAAAGTTAATTTATTAAGAACAAACAGAAACGTGTTCATTTAAAGTATTTAAAAGATTTTACGACCCTTGCAATTTTTTTCAGCGACACAGATCAAGTTCAATAAAGTGAATTCAAACAATACATTAAAAACAATGAGAATAAAGTTCGTCCTGCATACCTATGCCAAAGGTCATATTTTCTTTGACCTTTTAGTAGTGATGGGCTGATGAAGCTTCATGAAACAGTGTCATGTTGTTTAGAGGTCAGTAGGTGGCGACATCAGTTTAAAAATGATGTGGTGTTTTATTAGCACAGTTGGTCAAAACAGAGAAAAACAGAGTAGAGAGCGCCATCTAGTGGACTCTGAAAATAATGACACTGCTTCATGAAGCTTCATTAGACCATCAAGTCTTCATCAATGACTGTCTATACGATTTCAGTGGTCACTCTATAGCTCCGCCCACTTCTGGCTCCCTCACTGTCGCTCTGAAGATGCAGCTCTGCATTATTTCTTGCTTACTTCTGTACTCCCTCACTCCATAAACATGTTTGTGGCGCCCCCTCCTCGCGCCCCACATAACTGGCATAGACTCCAGCACCCCATGACCAGTCAGGAAAAGGCTCTTTGAAAAAAGGACATTTTTGACACTTGTTGTTAAGCACATTCTGTTGATTTTTGGTATGAAAAGTCTTTTATAAACTCATTTTCATTCCTTCACAAAGTGAAGTATGATGCAGAAAAGTGAGTAAATTATAGAAAAAATTTTGTTAAAATAAAGATATGTCTTATTGAGTTTTGTGCCAACTAGATCAGCTCTATAATCTACTTTTTGTGTGATTCAATTTACCTTTTTCTATCTGATAAACTGTATATTTTACTTACTTTGAGAGGTGGAACAATGTACAGAAGGAACTGTTTTTTAAGGCCACGGACTGGTTTAATGTTATCATTTTCACAGACAAACCATTAGATAAAAGCAGCAAAAATAAAAAAGCACATTCAGCAAAAACATTGAATACATGAGCCACAATAACAATGAATCACAAGGAGCCCTGAGCTGTTTTTTTTTCTGCAACTAGATGGAGGCTGGCTTTCACTTGTTTTTGCTTGTTTATTTTGCGTGCAAACTCGACTAAAACGAGGACCTGACTTGTCAAGAGTCACAGGCCGTTGTTACTTCTGAGAAAACACAATATTTTTTCAAAATAAAATACCTTTTCAGAAGGAAAAAGATTCATGTAACGAAACTCTAAACTAAATTTACAATCAATCATTTTAAATTATTTTAACTATAAGTGAGGTTTCTATGTGAGTTATAGATAACCCAAATAATTTGACAGAAAAGTATTTTGTTTTCTTGTTATATTAAGTGAGAAGGTTTGGTTCAACAGAAAACAAGTGTATTTTTTTAAAGGTAGAAACTCTTTGGGTTAAGCAGCTGCAGTTCCAAATCTGTGGGACACCAACTTGTTTCGAGAAGAGTTCTCTGGTCACAAGGAAGATTTTTTTTCCATCGTGCCACACAGTTCTTTTTTCTTTTTTTGTCAAACAACCTTGACATTGTTGTTTTGTAGCATCGCCTCGCCTCTCAGAAGATTCTTAGTGTCGTCCTTGGGGAGTACTTCGACTTCTCCTCCTTCTCAGTGTGTTTGCATGACTGTTAAAACAGCTTGTTAACACGTATGCAGCGCGGCTTGGCCCGACACTCCTGATGATTCTTCTCCAATGAGAGAGAGAGAGAGCGGCACTAAAAGTTTTTTCTTTTATATTTTTTATCCAGCCTCTGTCTGTTCTGCTGTGATGCGAAGCAGCTGTGACAATAAAATTTGTTTACGAGCGTCTAATAGAACGCAGCTGCTGATTGGCTGAGACCCGCCCACCAATCAATGCTCACTTTAAATCATCTCAGGTACGACTTTCCCTCGTTTCAAGACAATATATTGGTTTTATTATAGTTTAAAAAACAATAAAAGTCAAATTTGTAACATTTTTAAAACCATGTCTACTCTGGCGGTTACTATAAGTTTTCTTATTTCCTTGGTCATGTGACCTCCTCACATGGGATTTACATGTGCTTTGGTGATATATATTTAAATATGCCCGGAAGAATTATTTTATTATGGATTTAGATGTTTTAAAAAATCATGTGTTTCCATGAACAGTTGTTTATTTCACTGTCAGACAGTGTGTGTGTTTGTGTAGCGTCTCACAATATCTCCATTAATAACAAGCAAAGTGGGTGTGGACGCATGTTTGTGAGTGTTTGGATAAATTCTTCTGTGTGCAGCATTCCCACTCTGCTCTCTGTTTATTTGTATATGTGCTAGTGTGTGTGTATGTGTGTGTGTGTGTAACCGCTGGCCTTCACTCGATCTAGATTCTCAAGGCATTGTGGGTTTTTCTTTTTCTTTTTTTTTTTTTTCGTGGGAGCTGTTTGTAAACATCAACAAGGTTTGTTTTATTGTAGCTTTACACAACATTATTCCCAGATGTCTGCCCGAGCTCTGCAATTTGTTAATGTGTCTGCCGCACACTCCCCGCGCACACATGTGCTTCTACTCTCGTACGCAAACAAACAAACTGAGTCGCTGGCGGAGGGGGGAAAAAAGGAGGGATTTTCACCATCACTCTGCTTGATAAGCCGTTGAAATCGTTGTCTATCGTTTGAACATCGATCACCGGGACACGTAACCTGCTTCTAAAAAAACTCACTGTTGAACTTTTGAACTTCCTTATCTGGCAAAAAAAACGGAACACACAAAAGCGCTGATTCGGGACCTTCAAAATAAAAACACCTCCACATAAAGAAGTCGGCTTTCAACCTTTAATACATGTTGACACAATAAACAACAGATTCGTCTCCGAGCTCGACTTTCCAGAGACTCCTATCAGGCCAGGAAAGATCTTAAATGTCTTCAATGAATGAATTTACCTTTCAAAATAAAACACGAGAAAGCATTGAGTATAGAAAAAGTGTCTTGTAGAAGGATTTCATGTGTAGTAAACCATTCACATGCTAAAATTAGTATTTAAGTCTGTTATGATCTTCCCCATAGACTTCCTGTTTTAGGGTTGCAAGTTATAAACTGTAAACTGAGTTAAAAACTGGGAAGTGACACGAGTCAATCAAACAAAGACAAAACTGCAAAAAAAAATGGTCACCAAAAGCCCCTGAAATATTTAGACCGTAAACCAAAAGATTTTTCATTTAGATACTTTTTTGAACGCAATTCAAATGTCATTTTAAATCCAACAACCATTAATTTAAAGCAGGTTTTTTTTGGACAGTTATTGTCAGAGAATACTTTTTAGATGAATACAGCAAAAATAAAAAGCAGGACCAGCAAAAAAAAAACAAAGCATGAATTGCATTAAAATACATCTGACCATAACATTGATTCATATGGAGTTTGGTTTTTGTATTATTTTACAAAATAATAGTTTACAGGGTTAGTTTTGAGTAAACTTGAACAAACAAGCATCTTGACTTTTTCAAGAGTCATGTTTTAATCTTACGTAAAACAAAATACTGTTTTTATTAAAATAAAACAATCTACAGACACTTGCAGATATTAAATAAATGTTGTTTTTTTTTGCTTTCTGCGAGGCCTGCTAACAAATGCCTTAGGACAGGTACCGAGCCCGGTCCAGTGGGTGGGAACCACTGACTTATACCACCGAAGATGGACCATTATTTCACACACATGGAATAACTGTGAACATTAAAAGGAGGTGCTCTTTCTTCCTCTTTTGGGGCGATCTTTCCCCCCCACACTCCTCTAGTTAATTGAAGACTCTTAATTGTCCTTTGATAGACTGGCGGCCGGTCCAGGTGAACTCCTTCTTCAGCACAATGTCAGCCGGGATTGGATCCAGACCCCCCGTGACCCTCTTTTAGATAATTGAATTTGAAAGAATGAAGACTAAACTATATCTTTGGAAACCTGAAATCAACTTCCTCCATGACTCTCAGTCCCGAGTCTCCCTCCTAATACGTTTGTGCCGCGATGACTGATTTTAAAATACATAAGCAAAGGGAGAAAATATTTCCACAGAATTGTCTTTGAAAGATTTTCTTTTTCAACAGATTCTTTAAGTCGGCGGCGGCAGCGGCGGCAATTTCCCGCTGCTCATTTTTTACTGGCGTGGTGACACTGTGGGTGAACACTCCCATATTTCTCTTTAATTAAGCCAAGAAAAACCTTGTAGAACAGCCAACCCGGCTCATGTAGCCACTTATGTTTTAATTTAATTACCTGTCCACTTTGATAATTACGCCCCTGATTAACAGGGAGAGAAGCATTTCTAAATGGGAGATCGACTGAGATGGCCAAGAGGAGGGTTGGCTTAAGACGTCCAGGCCTTACTCTGCTCACCCGCGAG
This sequence comes from Callionymus lyra, assembly GCF_982586985.1. Lineage (NCBI taxonomy): Eukaryota > Metazoa > Chordata > Actinopteri > Syngnathiformes > Callionymidae > Callionymus > Callionymus lyra. Next base: position 20,499,265 of record NC_141827.1, read on the forward strand.
CTTTAGTCAGGATCCGTGGAGTCTTTCCAAGAAAGTTTGGGATGGAACGCAAGGGTCTTGCAAAGATGAGGTAGCAGCGACCTGCCCTAGTGTCGGAACTTAAGTTGTTGTGTTGAGGAAAAATTCTGGAATCCAATGGAGTCTCCGCAGCTGGTCAACAAGGTTAATTGAACTTTTAAGAACAATTAAAAGGAGCTAATTTCTCAAGCCTCAACGTAAAATCAAAACAAATCAATTTCAATGGTTATAGAATTGTGTTAGTCATGGCAAAAGGCAAGTTCATTCAATTTCAATTCAATTATACTATAAGTGTCAAACGTAACAAAGTTGTCTCAAGACAGAACAGTTTAACCCTTGTGTTTACTCGGGGTCAAGGTGACCCGAAAAGGCCAGAAAAACAAATGTGTTCCATACGTTTTCCATTCCATACATAAGCAGTGGTGAAGGCCTTCGGGTCACCTTACCTTTCCATTTAGAAGGCAGAAACCTCGAGCAGAACCAAATGAAATGTATGATACTCAAAAGGAACTTTTGAGAGACACATGGTTGAGTCTTCAATCCGGTACCGAGAGTTACCTAGAAATGTTAAATGAGCTACAGTAGTAATATGTAGGATGGATTTGATTTTATCTGTTAAACTTAGAAAAACATGTTGATTTACACGTTGTACATTAATGGTCTTGCCCAATTATATCATTGTAATAATTTTGCAATTCTTTGTTTTATACAAGAAGAAACGAAAATATTGCAAATGATTTTTCTCTCTAAATAATATAGCTAATTAAGGTGAAAAGGCCACATTTATATTTTATTATCAAATCCAATCATTTTTTTCATTGTATATATACAATGTATACTTATTTATTATTTATTTATTATTGTTGTCCAATGCCAGGTACAGTTCTTTGATTACGGAGATTTACAATTGATTAAATTGTCGATTATTCATGCTTCATATTATGTAGTTTCTAGCCCAAAAAGCTAAAGTATCAGATTTGCAGATACCACGACTAAATTAGCATTTCGATCTGTACTAGGGAGAATAAAAGGCTAAAACCAGAAAGAGGAGAATCAATGAATGTAAATGTTTTGATTTAAGATGCAACTACTATGGAGTCGACAGCCGGACTGAAACTTGTGTCCCCTAAAGCAGCATCTGATAGTTAAAGTCTCACTAATTTATATTCCCCTCAGCGGCGGCACGTTGATTCATGTAAGTGTCTCTAAAATGCTTTTTCTTACACTATTTTCTGATTATGTAGATCGAATTTAAAAGTGCACTTTCATGAAATCTTCCTCCAGCTCATTCATTAATCAGTCAGATGTGAGTTGATAAAAAAAAAAAGGAAGCGTACGTGCACGCAGATTCACACCAGTTCAGACACGCAAACATCGGCGCACCCTTGCCGAGATCCACATATTTTTAGTGTTATTGATCGCTGTAATGAACGTGCGCTGATTTAGTGCCGGCGTGGCCCATTGTTGGGTAGAGATGTGATGGACTGCCATCATTTTCCCATGGTAAAAGCTCCGGTAGTGAAAAGGTAGGAGGGCAGAATCCCTTTTAATGGCCAAAGCAAAAATTATTCTAGGATCTCCTGTTGAGTTATGGCCTACGTCCCCCCCCTTGCTGCTTCTTTTTTGTGCATCGACAGGTATGATGTAACTTCCAAATTTCATCAAAGACACTAATCTCAAGGCTGATTATGCTGTCAATTAGTAAATGAATGTGGCGGCGACGGGGGAAAGAGGTGATAATAACTCTGCGAAGGAAGTTGTCAGGCTTCCAAAATACATAAAGGACACATTGAGGTAGGCAGACAGTAAAAAACACTCCAATGACAATATAACAGCGCATATCAAGGGTTGGTGTGACCCCAATTACACCTCTTTTACTCCTTTTTTTTACACTCCTGGAGTGAAGCATCTTTTATTTCAGCATTAATGTTTATTAGCTTAGATTGAGACGATGTTAGTTAGCGATGATCCATAAAAGTTCATCTGTGTTTAACATTCTTCTCTCACTTTTTCCAAGTGCTTTTACAGGATCTTTTATTTTCTGGGGGGCGCTCCAGTTGACTCCAGTAACTCAAGATACTTTAGGTTAGAAGCCAGGGACACCCTGGAAAGGTCAGCAGTTCCATATTTTGGATATAACTGACAAAAAACATGGCGCAAATGGACGTAAATCCACGAGGAAAAGGCCCAAATTCACACTTATGCGATCAATAATCTATCTTTTGTTTGATGTTCTCGACACAATCTTGATCTTCTCTGTTTACTTCCTGCTTTCTATCGTAGTCTTCAGGCTTAGCAGCCATTTTTAAGTACTAGAGTGTACTTAAAGTGTAACAAATACTCATCTTACATATATGTAATGCATCGCTACAAAGTATTTGTGTTCAAATATTGTGTTAAATTATGAAGAATAAGACAAACTGAGTATCCCAGCATGCATTGCAGGATAGTTTTTAAAACATTAAGATAAAACGTCATTTAATGAGACCGTTACTATAAGAGTGATATAATACTCGCAAGTAAAAGTGCCTGCTCTCTGTGTGACTTTGATATATATATATTTATATGTATATAAATGTATATATATATATATATATATATATATACATATTTATTGACGTTAAGACAAATCCATATTTTTACAACCCATTTAAGAAAAATATATTTGTTGCAATTAAACGTATCCACAGGAACATTTACAGTTTTAAGTTTTTTGAATGGTTTAATAATAAAAATAATAATAAAAGGTAGAAATAAAAGATGATAAAGCAGAATATCAGAGGGATTGCTTTTTCCATTAACAGATTAAACGCCAGCACTCTGATTGTGGAATGTTCTGTGACACCTAACTCCAACTAACTTCCATCAGTGGATCAGGAGTTTTCAAACGCTTTTCAATGCTGGATGAAGATTTAAAAAGTTAGAGCAATTTACTAGTCCCATGTTTTTGATTCTGATCACATTTTGCTCCATTCATGTTGGACAGAATGTCAGGAAAAACAATCATTTGCCTTTTTTTTTGGACCAAAAAAAAACAAACAAATTGGGTGTTTTTTTCCACCCTAAACCACGTCAGTGAACATTTACCAACTTCATTTTTTAATATAGCAGCTGATTTAATATAAATATATATTATATATTTCTACACGTTAGTTTATTTCTGAATGATAACTGTCAATAACAACAACCCCTGGAATTATTCCGTCCATCACAGAATTGTCTTAACTCACTAAAAGTGAATAAATTAACGGTTAATAATCCTAATAGTCAGTGTACATATGAATCCACACTTTCTTGTTATTACAATAAAAGGAAATGGACAATGTCCTCATTTATAGAACATTCTAAATAGAATTTGTTATTGTTTCAAACTTCTCATATTTTTTCATTTTTATTATTAATTCATAATCAGATTATTATTTCAGTACACATATTTTTGTATATGTAATAGCATAAGTTTTCAGAAATAAATATCGTGATTTATTTCACTCCTACATGCCGTGCTTTAACACATTTATTTTTTTTAGTAGAACTCCATCAAAACATGTAAAAATATTTTTAAACTAATTTAATAAAGAATATACAGGGTTTTTTCAAATCATTGTTTGCTCTGTTTATCTGGCTTTATTAAATATTGTTTTGATTGTTTAAGCGCTTTTTGACCCTGGTCTGGAAAAGTGCTATAAAAAGCGCTATATAAATAAATATTACTTACTTACTTACTTACTTACTATATAAATAAAAATTACTTACTTACATGTTGTGGCATTTAAAAATACATAGTTTATTTGAGTGACACTACAGACAGCAGCTTACATTATTTATTTTTATTGAATTGCATTTTTTTTGGCATGTTGGTTGTGATCTTCCAAAAATAACACCTCATCTTAAACTTAATTTTTTTTATTGCAAATTAAATGGTAGAATAACACTTAAACCTTTACTTTTTTTAATAGAACTCCATCAAAACATGTTAAAAAATATTTTAAAAATACAATTGTTTTTTCAAACTAACTTAATAAAGAATATAAGTTTTTTTGTTTTTTTCAAATCATTGTTTGCTCGGTTTATCCGGCTTTATTGAATATTGTTTTGATTGTTTAAGCGCTTTGTGACCCTGGTCTGGAAAAGCGCTATACAAATAAAAATAACTTACTTACTTGCTTACTTTCTTTGAGGGACACCATAGACAGCAGCTTACATTATTTATTTTATTAAATTGCATTTTTTTTGGCATGTCGGTTGTGATCTTCCAAAAATAACACCTCATCTTAAACTTTTTTTCTTTTTTTTATTGCAAATTAAATGGTAGAATAACACTTAAACCTTCCAACCTACCATCAAAACATGTTAACAAATATTTTTAAAATACAATTCTTAAAACTTTGCTTGTTTTCTCAAACTAACTTAATAAAGAATACAAGTTTTTTTCTTCTTTTTTTCAAATCATTGTTTACTCTGTTTATCCGGCTGGTCAACTTGCTGCTCGCTGACATCTGTTCCTCTGCGCCTCCACAATTGTACAACTCGGGGATGCAAAGAGAGGTCAAAAGATCAGTGCCTTCCACACACACACACACACACACTCGCAGACGGTGAGAGAGAGAGCGAGAGAGAGAGAGAGAGAGGAGGGAAAGGGGAGGAGAGAGAGCGAGAGAGAGAGAGAGAGAGAGAGAGAGAGATACCTCTTACTGGCTGCTGTTTTTCTATTGTGGCGAGGCTTTGAAAAATGCGCACCTGCTTTAGAGGCATTACGGTAGCGCAACAAACTGTCCCTCCGCGACACACCACCACTACTCCTCCACACTCGTGCGCGCACACGCAGCGACTCCAGCGAGCCTAGCAGGCGGGATGCCAACCAACTGAGGGACCGGGCGGAGGAGAAGAAGTTTTGGTCGCTGAAGAAGAAGAAGAGGAGGAAGACGCGAGAGAGAAAAACACGCCGCCGCTGCTGCGCTCTTGTCCGCGGCAGCAACTTTGCGCACAAGAGTTTTGAGCGCCAGCATTGTTTCGACTTCACTCCAGAGGGGCCACTCCGAGGAGAGAGGACGCACACAAAAGAAGGGGAAAAAGGGACTAACGCTTTGTCCGACTTGAGATCCCACGTTTTTTTTTTCTCTCCTCTCTCTTTCTTGCAATTTTCTTTTTTTTTTTTGTTTTTTTTTTGTTGGTGCGTCGTCCCGCCGGGCTGTTGGTCCCCCTTTGTCGCCGAGCGAGTGGACGCGCTGTGGGCTTGAGGAGCAGACGCTGCTGCCCACATGGTCCAACCACTGGCGTGAAAGTTGACTTCTTCAGAAACACGAGAGAACAGGTTGATGCACCGTCTTACACTCTTTTTTTATTTTAAAACAACAACTCCTCTCTCATTCTTTTCCTCTGACACAAACTTTTTTTTCATTTTTTTTTTTTCACTTTCTCTTCACGCTTCGCTCCAAACTTCTCACCAACGTTTCAAAATCCGAGCTTGTCGCGATGACTCACCAGTGTTTGTGATTTAAAAAAACAAAAAAGCGCTTTGAAAACTTTTTCTTTCATTCCTCTTACGAGTTCGATTAACGCGAATATTTATAATCGTATTTTTTTTTAATTCATGCGGATGTTTACTTAATATTTAAAAACTATAAATTCGCTATTTTATTCTTAAGGCCTGCGACAGCAATCTTTGATATAAATATATATATATATATATATAAAAAACACAATTATAGCAGAAGAAACAAACGTCTCTTCTTCGAGTGGACATCCTCAATAGGTCAGAGAACAAAACCCCCTTTTCAAACCATTTTGACTTTTTGAAATTTGAACCCAGCTCTGTGACCCCAGCGAGTTCTCTCCTGTTTTACACAAACAATGTCACTGACTTGAATTAAAACATGAAAGCAGATTAATAAAAATCTAGATCAAAAAATCCTAAACTATAATATATTTATTGAAGATAAAATAATAAGCAAAAGCCTAAAAAGGGCCTTAATGCAAAAAATATCCTGAAAGATAAATGACATCATTATTTCTCTCACACGCCCACAAAATTAAACTTGGACTAATAAACATGAAACATCAGCAGCTTAATTCCCCAGTGACACGTGGACACAGGTCAGGATTAAAAGCACAGACCCCCCCCCCCACCCCAAAAAAAAAAAAAGATGAAATGACAATTAATTGCTCTTAGTTGTCTGTCATGAAGTGGAAAGCACCCACGCCGAGTCCCTGACACGCACATCATTGGCCCCTGATTGATGGCTCCGCAGCATTTTGGAATAATGAATATTATTCACTGTGTGGCTGCTTCTCACACTGGTTTTAATTGAGCTTTAATTGCAGATTAAAATGGTGTCAGAGAATTTTATTAAAAGCTCCTAAATGAGCGAGAGTTTGATGGTCGAGAACAAACACCTTGAATCACATAAAAGCCATTATTATTAGTTTTAGACAATATTTAATCCTTATTTTAAAAAATGTAAAAAGCAAAGTAAGAGAAAGTCACTGAAGTGAAAAATATATATTATTTTTACTGAAAATTATTTATTGTTTTCTTAACTAAAGTTGAGGGGGAAAAAAAAGGAGCTGAGGAAGCCGAAAGTGTCACACAGATCCACTCACTCCGGTCTCTGCCGACTATTGTGCTATGATTTGCTTCATCTAATTTTGCCTTCAACACTTTTTCCCCGTCTTTCTCTCCACCACTGTCCTCTTTGATTGTCGCTGAGAGATATTGTGTTTTTTCAGACTTGTGATTCTCACTGTGTGTCTGTAAAGACGATGCTCCAAAAAAAACCCCTTCAGCCGCATTAACAGCCTACCGACATGATTGTGTTGGTCCATAAACTCACTCAGAGGGTCCTCATAACCCCCCGGCAGCAGAGAGCGTGTCTGCATGAGAGTGGATGGACGGTATCTGAAGTTTTTTAAATGTCCTCCGCATCAATAGCCGGGCGATGGCAACGCCTGTCCGTCTCCTCCATCTCTTCATTAAAGCCCTCCTGCTATCCCGAAACCCACAAGTCTGAGTGGGCTTTTGGCTCCAAAGTGATGTTGAAGAGCAGCCATATAATGACGCTGCTATACATGTCGGCTCTGACCTGCGATAGATATCGACACATCCACTCCCGGTGTGGTACTTTAGTGCCAAAAAGCTCAATTTCCTGATACCTTTTCAAATGGAATCCGAGAAAAAAAAAAGGAAAAAGAAAAGCTAAATGGAACGCGAGTGCTTAAGCTGATCGTCCAAAAAATTCCGCAACGTAAAGTGGTTGTCGATGAATAAACGAGTTTTTATTTCAGACAAATTGTGATGGATATGGACCGGTGCGGCAGAAAGAAATACATCCTCGTGATAGTTATTGGCTTTCTGCACCACAATTATTGATTAAAAAAAAAAAAAACATTTGGAGGAATCTTAATTTACATTAAAGATACATATTTCTAACAAAATATTCATCCTTTCTACACTTTACACCTTTTTTTTATTCGTCCTCTTACACTTAACAGTGAATAATTAAATACATCTTTCTCAGAATAATGATTTTTAAGCTATATTAACAGTTGTAATTTTGACTTCCAATGCAGCAATATTTTCAACAAGTAAAACACGTTTTATAGATAATTAATTTGGTGAAATGATCCTTTTTAAATACACCGAAAGAAGTATATAAAGGACAGATTTATGTGAGGACGCGGGGGATTGTTGCGAAGTGATTGACTGCACAGCGAATCTGCCGCCACTTTGCTTTAGACTGAGGCCTGATTATACATGTGGTTCTAATTCAACCTGTTATTTAGCAGAAGTTTTGCGGGACTGGATGCGTTTGCGTGTCGCGAGCGTAATAAATCCCACACATTTTTCAAAGATGAGATGTGTTTTTATGACAGGTCAGGAGGCAGTGTCGCGGCGCTCAGGGCAGCAGAGAGGGGGGCCGAGAAAAAAAAAAAAGAGAAGGAGGAGGAGGAGGAAAAGCGGGAAAACTTCTTAAATAGGTTGACCACCTGTGAGAGAGAGAGGGAAAGACCGAGTCATGTGTTGTCTTTTGTTGCCTTTCGGCCTTTTGTGTGTTTTCAGGGAGCTGGTGAAAAAGCAGCCGTAACTTCTTCTCGATCAGTTGTTTTTTTTTGTTGCTCGTTCCATATCTATCAGCTGAGTCGCTTCCTTCTTTTTTTTTTCGGAGCCCATTAGCAGCTGATGGATGTGAGAAGGGGTGACCCAACAGCTCCGGGCGGAAGGGACTCTTTCCTATGGGCGTAGATAGAGGTGGTGGTGGTGGTGGGGGGGGGGGGCGGGGGTGGAAAAGATAGAGCAGATGAGTGAAAGGGGAAGTCAGGGGTTTACAGGGTCAGCGGAGGAAACGTCAGATCAGGCTCTTTGGTGTTGGCACCTGAGGCCACGGCACCAATTGTAAGAGGGTCAGGCGGCGGCGGTCAGGTGGAGCCCTCAAGAAATCCCGCCGCAGCATCTGCAAGTGTGGCCATTGTGTCGAGCGTCGTCCCCCTGCTAACTCTGCATCGCTCCTGACAGCTGTATTTGTGTTATGGATTTCCCTTCACTCCGTCCCGTCTCCTTTTTTTTTTTTTTTTCTCCCTTTTCCCCTTCGCCTCCCTCTTTCTTCCCCTTCCCTCTGTATCGCCGCCACCCTCGTGACCTTTTGTAAGCACTTCATCAGAGAGCCGTTGGTGTTTTCTAAAGCGCCGCGACAAACTGACAGGGCAGCCGTCAATCGAGCGGAGAAGCCGGGGAGCAGATCAGTGGAAAAAAAACAAAAAAAAACTGCTCCGCACAACAATGTGACCAAAAACTTTCTGCCGCTTTCATGTGTGTTGAGAGGGGAAAAGGGGTCGGTGACAGCTGGGGAGCGCACACGCCTCCGAGACGAACCTCGGGGGAAGTTTCACCGAAAAAGTTATGGCGGTGGAGGTGATTCTGTGTATTCCTGCGGCGGCGACGCTTCGTAATGCCGTCTCATTATGTTTTTCTAATCCCAAAAGTACGGGCTTGTTGCCCGCGAGTGAGGCAGCGGTGCCGCCGCGCACTGATCTTTTTCACGGCATTAGTATTTGTGGTATTAGTTCCAGCGGACATGGGATGCCTTCTTAAGCTATTAGCATGTGAGGCGCCGTGGGATGATCCGTCCTGTGACAGGACGAGCTGTTAACCAGTGTTAAACCAAATCACAATAGGCTGCCCGGGTTGACGGATTGACAGAGCTTTCAACGCTCGCCCCGGACCGCCCCCCCCCACCCCCCCTTTCCCCGGCGTCTCCGCTCTATGAAGATTAGTAAGATGGGAATAGAGCTTTGGAATTTAAGGTTTTTTTTTTTTTAGAAAAAAACTTTTTTTTTCCAGAAGTGGTTATGATGAAGGAAGACCTGGCCCGCGGCGAAACGCTGTAAGTGTCAGTTTCTCTCTTGCTGCTCTTCTCTTTGAGGTTCTGAGCTGAACGTGTGAGAGATAAAACGCACACATATCCAAGTACAATTACCTGCCAATCACCCGCTGACCCCCGAACCTCGGACAGAATTCCTCAGGTTCTACTTTTCATGGGGGGGGAAGCAAACAGATTTTCTTTACGCACCGTTGCATTCCTGCTACTACTTTTTTTTTTTTTTTTTTCGGTGTCGTTCCTTCAGGTTGCTAAGTTGCTCCGTGTGTGTTCAAGCGCTGGACATTAAACCTCCGTCTGTGTGTGGTGGGCATTGTTGACCGAGAGACATCTGCCACTAGATTATTCCCAGCTGTTATCTGAATAATTGTGTAATCCCCTCCTCGCCCCCCCACCTCCATTAACTCCCTCCTTCCCTTCCTTCGCTCACCCTCCTCTTCCTCGGAAGGGTCTTCTTGCCACTTTCTCTGCTGCTCTCTCACAGTTGTTGTCTGACATTTGGAGACGGATTTGAGTCGGACACCTCTCCTCAGATCCCTGGCTTTTCGTGGGAATAAAAGTAGCTCAATCCCCGGAGGTCAAGATGGCCCTCGTCCACCTCAGATCCACCAGCTCGGTGAATTAAAGTCGGCTCCTTCCCCGGAAAGAGGCCAGAGAGTGTGTGAGCGAGTGTGTATTTACTCTCCGGGTTATTGGCCTTTGAAGCAGTGTTTGCTAGTCGAAATGCCGGTTTGAGAAAAACAACGAAGAGCAGGTGGACGAGCGAAAGGGAGTTGCTTAATTAACGTGATAAATTGAATGGATATTTATTTCATGTTCCACTTCTATTGCAAATTAATTGGAGAGTGTAGCCGAGAACCGTCACTCAAACATCCTTCACTCCCAGTATCTACAAAGGGACATGGCAATAGAACAACACGCGGATGACAAAAGAATTTTGTCTAATAACTTGTGGAGCACAAACAAAACGTTCAGTCGCACTTTCGCCAGATTTCCATTTTTTTTCCGCTACCGAAAAAAAAAAAAAGAAAAAGAGGTCCCTCCCTCTTCCCTCTCTTTTCCTCTCCTCCTCCCGGCCGTGCCTGTTGTCTCTAATTATCGCAGCTCTGTGTTCCCTCAGCCTCTTCATGACATTCAAGCTGTCATCACAGTTTACTTCCAACACTGGCTCCCTCTCCTCAGATGCTGTTTCAATAGACATCATTTATTCTATATGAGCGCGGGGACAGGAGTCGGCGGCGGGTCGATCGATAGTCCCACGACGGAGACACGAGTGCTTTTTAAAATCAATCACACCTGAAAAATATATTTTTAAAGTTTTATTTTACTGATTACAGGCTTTAATATCATCTTTATTATATACATTTTAAATACAACAATTAAAACTAAAAAAAACTATTATTATTCTTTATATAATATGTATATATATTACATTTGGAATGGCAACTTTAGTAAGGACGTAACTACACATTTAAAAAAAAATATAGTATAAATATATACACATTTATGAATTTTAATTTAAAAAAAAAGTAGAGAAGGTTTAGCACATATGCTAGAAAATGCTAATTCAATTTTAAACATTACGGTCAAATTTCAACGACATTAATTCAATAAAAAAAAGCAACAGTACGACCTTGAAATATACTGTATTTTAATACAATACAATCCTGTATTTCCCTCTGTTAAATGTCCTTATTTTTTAAAAAAAAGTTTTTGCTCGTAGTTTATCCATTCAAGTGATGATGAGGCTCAACTTATATCACAAGATATAACATTTACTCACAGTCTTTTTCCCCCCCAACCCGTAAATCTAATCTGCAATTTGTGCAGCCGCAGGTTTCCATTGTGTAAAGGTCAACCAGGAACAGACTTAAAAAAAAAAGAAAAAAAAAAGTATAACTGAGGGAGGAGACTGAGGGAGGAACAAAGGCCTGGAGTACTAAAAAAGAGGGCAGAGGGAGGGTGCAGTGAAACTCTGGCATGCTTCATGGTGTCAGGCAGGCGTTTGGCTTCTGGGGGCTTTGTACAAGTGTGGGGAAAAAAAAAAAAAAAAGTTTGCTAGCAAAACTTTGCTGAGGGCTGGCTGGAGCCGAGACCCCCAGGGGTTCTCTTCAAGACCGAGGCAGAAAATATATATATATATAAAAAAAAAAAAAAAAAAGGGGGGAAAGCTGTCGAGAAACCTTTATAATCTCCTGGACTGAAGTTAATAATACACAGTCGAGCCGGACGGTCTAATGAGGGCGGAGGAACCGGCGTGACCTCCGGCGGCGGGGGTCAAGTTCAACCTAAAAGGAAGGTGTCGCTCCTGTAAGGGCTCCCGAGTTTTTTGAATCTCGCATCGTCCCCCCCCCCCCAACCTCAGGCCGGTCCGCTCTCTCTTCCCACAGGGTTAATTGAGAAGGGAAATTGATAGTTGCGTGTGGTAATTGTGGCTTTGAGAGTTGTGCGTCTCTGGTGGAGGGCAGCTGTGGCCGAGGACGGCAGCGCGAGCCAGACGCAGATGGAATTGCACCATAAGCCCTCGTGTGTTGGGGGGGGATGAGGGGTGAGGGATGAGGGAGTGGATTTCGATTGGCTGCAGATGTCTTGACGAGCCTCTTAATAATCATTTCGTTCATTATCCAATCAGAGGGACTCGCCGAAAATCTCGCTCTCTTTTTCAAAACTCTCTTTTCAAAGCTCTTCCCTGGAGGAGGAGAGGACGGACAGATGAGCTCCTCTCTCTCTCTCTCTCTCTCTCTTTCTGCTTTCTGATGGGGGGGGCGGAGCTTCCAAAAATAGATCAACTAGTCTCCTTATGAGATTTGTTCATTTTCATAATAACGTCGTCCAGGTGTGGCCCCCCCCCCCCCTCGTCCCAGGATCTATTGACACCATCTATCGGTAAAAAAAAACCCTTCAAAGAATCCCATTCTTGTGGATGTTTGAAGAGAGAAAAAGTTCCGCCTCCATAACGTCATGGTGTCTGAACAGAAAAGAACAGAACGGTTCTAATCACGCCGCACGGAAGAAGAGAAGAAGAAAAAAAAAAAAAAGACTTCCAACCCCGATTTAATTAACTGATAAGAAACGGCTTCAAATTAATTTTTCAAGGATGTTAGATTTTGATTAAGAAACTCCGAAAAGAAACAGACGAATAATCAATTTTTTAATCAACTTAGCCAAATGGCTACTGGTTAATATGATAATTGTCACAATTAGGGCAAATATTGTGGGGCGGCGGCTTCTATACGTCCTGCTGGAGGACTTTTAATCTCTGCTCATCTGATTGTCACGCCTGTTTCAATCCTTTTTTTTTTTTTTTCAATGGCCACCTCTCCGTGTTACCTTTCTTTGCTCGCCGCCGCCGCCGCTCGCTCGCTCGCGGGTGATAAAATACAAGTTCTCAACCTGAATGAGGCGAGGGGAGGCCCGTGATTGGTTGGAGGAAGACGTTACTTTTAAGATGTGCGGCTCTTTTATTTGGCCAAGAGCTCCTGGTGACACGATGTGTCTCTCGGAGAGAAGAATAATTGGAGCAACGTTTTTTTTTTATTCACTTAGTTTGAACTGGTTTTCAGGGTAAAGAAAGGAGATTTACGCCTGGTTAAATAATCAATGCGAGGAGGTCGCCCTGAAAAAATGTGACTGAGGTCTAAAACTGTAATGTTTAATAATAAATTATAGTATATAATTGGGTAATAGTGAATATAAAACACTTATATAAGCATTTTTCAAGTTTAGCCTTTTTTAATTTAAGTTTTTTTCCACTTTGAAAGCCCTTTGGATATAATTTCTTTAATCTTATTTACCTTTATATTTAGATTACGTCAAGAAAATGCATTAACTATCTTACGGTAGGACCAAGGTTTTCGTAGACACGTGGAAGAATATGTTAGCTATGCTGCGTTATATTAAAGACCTTTTTTTGTTTTGTTTTCATTTCAGTTTTCTATAATTCTCTTTTTCTGTTTTTCTAAATGCTACTTGAGTTCATTCATTGCTAGCTATGGAGTAAAGTTTCGTATAAATGTTAATAATAATAAAATCATTTCTCTTAAATAATATATTTTGACTTGATGACTCCGTCGACATATTCAAGTGGTGTAATCTGACGCACACTATGAGCGATAAAAGTACATGTATTTATTCAAATTTAATTTAGCACGTTAGCTTCGTTAGCATCTAGATCCTACTATTTTTGACCACATTTTGTAGAACTCAAGGCCTGAAGCTCAACTTGTAAATACTGAGTTGGAATGCCCCCAAAACTGGTCCATGTCCAGTGCAGGTCTACATCCTGGAGGTACTTTTTGTGCCTAAATACAGTCTTTGTTACAATAAACAAAAGAGATTATTGATGTTGAAGTCGTTCTCTTAAACATTCGGGTAAAACGTTAAATGCCTAATTGGCCTCTTGTTGTTGACTTAAACACAAAATTTTACATCTATAATGATAAGGTCATGAGAATACATCAACAGATTAAAGTTATTCATTTAAAATGAATTTATTTTTATTTATAAATTGCAACTTTACTCTCAGTTTAGCGATGTCAGCAAAGCATTTTATGTCATAAATTAAATGTAGTAAAAACACTAATTCTTCTTTTTAAAATTGCTTTCTTAAATAAATGAACCACATTAGTTAAGTTCTGGTTAAATAAAGCATATTATTGCAGGTTTTTTTTATATGTTATTGTGTTATTTTATTATTTAAAAATGTTGTGTTTAAAAGTGAGTATTGTTGCTGATGATTGACAGCCTTGATCTATAAGACGATTTCAAACTCAAGACGCACTTGTTTTCTGCTGGTCTGTTTTATTATCTTGCTGTGTGTGTGTGTGTGTGTGTGTGTGTGAGAGAGTAATTGGACCAGTATTGAACTAGAAGTCAGTTAAGAGCAGAATAACTTAGTGACTTCAAAGCAAAGCTTTAAACCGGTACAAACGCTAACCTGCGCGCCACAGATCTCCTCCTCGCCTCGCATCAGATCCTTCTCTCTCCTCCAGTCTTCTTAGTATTGACAAAGTGTTTTTTTTTGTTTTTTTTTTCCTCCTCCTTCGATGAGATTCCATGACGCCGTGCCATCCTTCCCGTTTACGCTGCCATCCCTGGCACGCGACGTATTCAATTAACAAAACTCATTAGCAAAACTTGGCATTTGTTGTTGTTTTTTCTCTCTCTCTCTCTCTCTTTCCGTGCTCGGAATGAATGGTTTTGATATGCTAATTAGCGGGTAATTTAATTTCAAAAGGCCTCAATTAACATCAGCGTTGTGGACACGAGGAAGTTAAGCAGCGTAATCTAATTTGCATTAGTAACGAGCGGGGAGTAATTAGCCTGTAATTAGCCACTTCAGACAGCACTTGTGTTTACTTTCCTAATGAAGTGCACGGGCCTTTTTTACAGCGGGCTCGTGTGTCGCTCCGTCGCCGCCATGGATTCCCCAGGTTTTTTTGTTTGCGGGGGCTTCGTAAACAAGGGTCTGAAATCATTCCTGATCGTCTCAATGAGCTTATTGCGTCGTCGTCTCGACGTGATGCAAGCGCGTGCAACAACAAACAAACACGTTGATGCCGAGAATTCTATAAGGAGGATCGCTTTTCCCGGGAAGAGAAGCAGCATCACAGAACGAAATTGATTCAAGAGTCTTCTCAAGATAAAAAACTTTTGTTTCTTGATTCGATTTGCCAACTGCACCAACAGGTGCGACAAAAAACACTGAAACGACAACTTCAAAACAAGCTTTTCTCTTGGTGTCAGTTAACAACTTTAAAGATGTATAAGATATAAACAATTTAAATGGTGGTTACTGGTAGAAAATGGACCAAAACAATCAGTAAACACAATTTATACTACGATATTAAGCATGGCCGGGAAATGGCTAGTAGAAGACAGAAAAAACATATTTAGCAACACAAGAGTTGAATTGAATTTTTACAACAATGGTTTTGACGCCACATCTCGGTTCTCCTCATTGGTTAGTTATCTCCAAGGCATGGCCAGTCGAGCCCAGATTTAAAAAAAAAAAACAACACAAAAAATGTTGTATAGAATTTTAAGGATAGTTTTGAGCTCATGTCTCAGTTCTCTTCATTTTTCATTTATCTCCCATTAGGCATTATCAATATAACACAGATTTTAAACAACTATTTAAAGCATGTTTTTTGACTTCAATTATCCGATCTCCTTTATTTTTCCTTAAGACATGGCCAATCGAAGACAGAAAAAGTAAGTTAAAAAAAATTGTGGTATAGAATTTATAAAACAATTTTAAACATGGTTTTAAAGTCACGTCTCCAAGGCATGGCCAGTAGATCACAGTAGATCACAGTTCCTTATATCATTTTTACGCCACCAAATGTTCTTCCTGAGTCGCAGGTACGATCCTAGTTGTATATTCCTCCTTCTAACAGAAATCTTAATTGGCTCTTGTACAGCTAGTTTAGTCAAACATGAATCCGGGCCTGGTTTACAAATGGTGAACTAATTTATTCACAGCTACATGCAAAGTAAGAAGGAAAAAAAAAAACAAGTTGAAAACAAACGTGGGGTTTTTCTTTTTTTGGGGAGGGGGTGAGATGGGGTGGAAGGATCACAGAAGGAACAGTGGGGTTTTATAAAGGGGGTGTAGGGGTGGGGGGGGTTGTTAAGCAGCTGCCCTATTAGCCGAAATCTGTTGTTTAGAGGAGGTGGAGCAACACCACGACCACCACAAAGGACGGGGAGCTCCCCTCTTTTTTCTCTACACGCTTTAATGTTCATTTAACCCTTAACACTTATTTTCACTGGAGACTTTCTGGTAGAGAGGCCGAAAGTTCTGCCATGGGGGGGGGGGAAGAATGGGTCAAAGAACCGGGCGACTCCCCGTCCAGGTCACCGCACCGGTGGCGATTCTTAAATCATCCTCCGGTGATTTACTCGCAGCCGCTGGAAACAGTTCAATAAACATAACTAATAAAGGTGATTACGAGCCTCTTCCAAACGCCGTGACCTCCTGTCAGGATTTACTGGCGAAGATGTGCACACAAACAAGCACACATCCATAAATAGGCAACTGATTTACAAATGAGCTGACCTGTGTGTTGGCCCTGCGCACAGATAGGCCTGCACACCCCCCCCCTCCCCGCCAGGATGCATAAATCACAACGTCCATGCATATGCATGAGCATCTGAGGATGTGCCATGAGTGTGTGTGTGTGTGTGTGTGTGCGCCGGCCAGCGGCGGTGTTTGTGTCGCGCTCGCCGGAGTGCCTTTTATTTCATTGAGTTTAAGTGGAGAGGGCCGTGGCCGGGGCCTCCGTCGTCGTCGAAAAAAAAAATAAACCCCCAAAACAAAAACTCCAAGCGCTCTCTCTTTTTCAACTTTTTTAAGTAGTATCCAGGGAGAGCACATCCCATAAACCCGGGGCTGAGATGACGCATGGTGTCTCTAAAAGAAGTGGTTTTGCTGCTGGACCTCTGCCTGGTTTGTGTGTGTGATGTGAGCTGCTTTAACCTCCCCTTGTTTTATGGACTTATACATGGCTCGGGATCTCACTGCTGCTAGATTAATTTAAACACCGCTCACATGTGCTTGCCAAACATCTCCCCTCGCCGCCCCCCGCCCGCCCGCCCGCGCTCCCCTCCGCCTGGTGAGGTAAATAAATTACTTCCATCGATTGCTGTAGTTGTAGATTGACTTTATCGCAGTTTGACTTGTCCAGATAGACATCAGCGTGTGACAGCTTTTTTCTTTTTTTTTATAACCGCGTCTATATGGGAGCTAACACGTGTTTGTGTGCCTGGGATGCTAAAATCAGTGTAGCATCTTTCCCTCGATGGTTATCTGCGCATATTAAAAGTCAGCGCCGGTGAGTTTTTTTTTTTTTCCCCACGTGGGTTTAATTGAAACAGGCGAGACAAATAATAATGTGCGAGAAAGATCTTTGTGCTCACCTTTGGATTATTGAATTTAACGCTGCTATATTGCATTAGAACTGGTCACGATAACAGCAGATTATTTCCTTCCTAATACTAGAATTATTCATTTTTTTGACATACAAACTTCAACCACTACATTTCCGGCCCCCCCAAAAAACAGATTCAACTCCACAAGAAAATCCCTCTATATCTGCGTTCACTGAGAGGGTGTGTGACGAAGAGTTGTGGTGTTTATTGAGTTAAAAAATGAGTCGTGATTGAAAGTGATTTTATATTAGTAAGCAAACTAGTTGAGCAGTGTTTTTCAACTCTACTATAATGGGGTGTGACACAGTTAATCGTGGGTTTAGTTTAGTTTTAAGAGCTTTAAAATCCAGCTAAAAACCTTCTTTTTGTATTATCAAAATAGTTCATCTCAGTACTAATGCATGTATTTTCAGAGGACTTAGTATTTTTTAAAGGAAACCTCCCCAAAAAATCATATTTTTTTCGATTTAAACTGTATAGTCACGTTCATATGCATATATAATATTTAATAAGTTGAATACAATTTTTTTTAAGTCATTTTTAATGGGAAAAAGGAAGCATGCATTTTTAGTTATTATTCAACAAAAGCTTTGTTAAACATGAAAGTTGAATGTGTTAATTGATCAAAAAAGGTTTTCCTACTTAATTAAAAAAATGTTTTTGTTAGCTTAAGTGATGATCAAGTATTACACAGAAAGTCCCAGTTGGAGGAACTTAAGAGGAGGATAATAAACTAAAATACTTTTGATTAAAAGGTGTAAAAAGTGACCTTTGATTGCTCAATAGGTGAGTGTCAATAGTTTTCTCAAATAAAAAGGGAAAAGGTTCTTGGATTTGTACGTAGCTTTAGACGTCGGAAATATTAGTTGGAAATATCGCGACAGGTGATAGAGACGAGCCTCAAATGTCGTGCATTTTTGCCCCTCAATCCTCTGGATCATTGGCACCATGATGGTTCAGGGTCCTCAGAGATGTCCGTCACACCTTCGCCAGCCCAGATGTCAGCGGGTCGAAAGTTCACCAGGAACGAGGCGGTAGTCTCGGTCTGGGACACATACGGTTTTAATTGACGCTGTGCTGACGTTGCTGCGAGAGGCCGAGAAGCCACCGTTAAAAAAAGAAAAAAGGGAAAGGATCGAGGGGGAAAAAAAAGCCTCATCTGTTTGCATTAAACAGTGGAAGAACTGACCAGCGGCAGAGATCGACTTCTCAGAGCCGTCCGTCTTTTTTGTCTCCATCTCTGGTCGGTTCGGCTTCGGCTCCTCGAGTCCTCTGATTTAATTAAGCCGCCCGGTGAAGTCAGGGTTGGGGTTTTGGATTTGTTAACTAGCTTTTATTTTTTTCTTCTTCCAGAAGCTAATTAATGAGGATGTTAATTGGAATTCTCTTAGATAATAGGAACTCCCGCTCCTCTTGTACCCCCCCCCCCCCCACCATCTATGGAAAACCTAATGGAAAGACCAGAACTCTCCCTCGGTGTAACTTTAAACACATGTTTGCGATTGTTACGTGCGACCCGTCGACACACGTGACGATCTCAAACGTTTAATCACGTGAATGAAACAAAAAAAAATCATTTGAATCCAAAAAGAAATCAAACAGTGTAATTGGAGCCAGTAGTCGAGCAGGCGGACTCCGGCTCAGAAGATCATTTCATATCTGTTCTGTTTAAAAATTAAACTCACATCCGAGCCGAGCTTGAATTAAATTAATACACACACACACTCACACATACACACGCGCGCACACACACACGCGTGTGCGTGGCGGGGGGGACTAATCAGAGATCTGGGGCTTTTATTGGAAACCGTCCTCCTAAACTGTGACAAAAACATTATTGAACATATTTAACTCCAGCCACTCACAGGGAAACTGTTACAGTATTTTAATTCGACTGCTTGTACATTCTAATCCCGACACCACTCGCAATATAATTCCTTCGCCTATTTTAAATCACGAAATTGCATTAAGGGGAGAAGCCGAGTGTGTGGGCATGAAAGCGCGGATGTTAAATGGACATATGAATGCGAGGGTGAATCCTAACCTATTAAGTACTTCCCTTATTATTTCTGAAAGTGGAGCGTGATAATTAGTTTGGTAGAAATCCTATAGCGGGGTGGAGGTATGAGTCTCAATAGTTAAGCCAAATTAATTTCTTCAGTCACCTTGAGCATACGTTCCTCTTAATAGGTTTAATTTATTTCACAGTGATTATCTTTTTTTTTTTTTTTTCCAGTACGATGCACACATTCAGCACAAAGTCCACTCCAGCCCGTGTGAACGCACCTAAATACGATATAGCCGGATGGCGTCATTACCGCTCATGAGGTTTTTCTTTGGTCGTCTGAGAGATGGCACGGTGCCGCTTTCCCAGGGGTCCCTCGCTGCCGCAGCGCCGTCATGTGATCCATGTGTCTGGCTCGAGAGTTTTTCTTTCAGGAGTCACTCCAAGTCTTTTGAGTCCTAAAAGTTAACAATCATTCCTGATGTTAAATCCATCAGAAAAACTTCATGTGCCACGAGGTCGCTTTAATAATCTCCCCCCGTGTGTGTGTGTGTGCGGAGGTTAGGGTGGCCATGGGAAAGTGAAATACCTGAGTGGATTAGACTGATCCCGAGGACACTTTGTGTGATGGGACAAATAATTATAACATTCAGGACAAGGGAAGAAAAAAAAAAAAGTGCCACCGTTAATCTGGAAGGTCCATTGAAGTGCAGGGTTCAGACCGGTCGGTGAGGCGGGAGAAGCGAAACGTAAACACAACCTTCTCAGCTCACCAGAGAAACCAAAACAACTAAAAATATGATGCTCAGCTGTGGCGCTGCCGGAAAATACAGAAATACAAGCGGATGACGTCGATGTTGAGCAGCCGGCATATGCTGAAGTACTTGTGTGTCGAGCTATTTACGGTTAAACAGTCGTGAACCAAGTGAACCAGAAAACATGTTTCGCGAAGAAACGTTTTGAAGACAAAGTCAATATGAGTTTATTAACATCATAAACCAGTATTGCGCTTTTTATATGAAGGAGGGACTGTAAAAAAAGATAAAGATAAATGTATACAGTTTATCAAAATGTATTTGGGTAAAAACTGAATTTGGATTTGCTTGGAAAAAACTGATAATATTAAAATTAAATAGATGTTATGTATAGAAACATAAATATTAGTTATTTTCAACAAGTTAAGATATGGACAAAAGTACAACACTAAAGATATATGAGGAAAAACAATGACAAAATAGGAATAAAATAGTCAAATAAGTGAGAAAATAGTTATTTCAACAACATGTTGTTGAGACAGTGGTGTCGAGGGACCAATGGAGGCCCTCGACACCTCCTACTTGTTGAATCAGAAAACAAATATGTGGCTGAGAGCAAAAGTTCAATTGTAGTTTGAACTTGTAAAAACAAATTCATGAAAACACATTTCGGCAAGTAGTTCTTAATCCTTTTATTTCTTGGTCAAGGTGACCCTAAGGCCCGAACTCAAATGTGTTTGAGGTATCCCTTGTGTTGTCTCTGGCTTCCATAAATACATATGCAGTGGTGGAGGTCATTCACCTTGACCCAGAGGGATACCACAAACACATTTTCAGGCCTCTGGGTCAACTTGACCCTGAGTTAAGACATAAAAAAAAAACTACAGAACTTTTAAATGACATCTAATAACCTTTTTGTCTCCGTTTCACTGGACGTGTTTGCACTCGGCGTTGGGATTTGTTCTTTTAGTTTGCACCTAATGCAGCTTGTCCAGAGCTGGAAAAAAGATTGCCAGGATCTGAATTGAATTTTATAGTTTGTGCATGTGTGTTCGATGTGTTGTTGCGTTGACGTCACTCCGCAGAGCTCAACCGGTTGTCAGCTCTGATTAGACCCAATGAAGTCCAAATGTTTTTTTTGTGTGTGTGTGTTTCTCGTCATTTAAGGGGGGGGTGGAAATGGAAATGCAGCTGTTTGTGTGTGTGTCAGTGGAGATTGCGGTGCATTGTGTGTAGCTGTCAACTGGTAAGCGGCGAGGACAAGAAAGAATAGAGCAGCTCGAACACAGAGTCGGTGGAACAGTTTGATGGGACAGAACTCAGACGGAGCTGCAGTCTGCCAATTAGTGCACCAGATGTCAGTTATTGTTGGAGTGGGATTATGGCAATAACAGCAATTGGCCGACGGTTATGAGCGTGTGTCAGTGAACTAACTGTAGTGTGATAGATTTTAAACAATTTTTTTTTTTTTCGGGGGGGGGGAACTGCGGCGCTCTGGCACCTTGCACTACTTTTCTAGCAAAAGAAAAAGAACTCCCCGCCTGTCCTTATTTCTCTTTCTCTGTGTAGTTTTTCAGCATTTTGGAAATGTAAACATTTCTTAAACACATCCAGATGTTACCAGATGTACCCTGCCACCACAAACACAGGGCAGGGAGTGTGTGCATGTGTGTGTCTGCACGCCTTTAAAGACTCTTTGCAAGGCTGATCCCGTCGATCGGCAGGTTTCGACGCCGGTAAACGATGCCATTTTAAAGAAATACAACAGTTGTACGACTTTCTTGAATATTTTTGGATTCATAGTGGATTAAATTCATCTTAACCACCGCACAACAGACTACATTTGAGACATAATGTATCATACTTTTTTCTTTTCGAATCATTCATCCCCTTCTACAAGTTTCCACAATTTGATATAGATAGTTTTTGTATATGTAGTATATTGTAGGGTAACTGAATTTATATTATAATCTTCAAATATACACAGTGTTAAGGTGTTGGTAAATCGGAATGATTAGGACTAGCAGCGATACTGTTTCCTGAGCAATACTTTTTTTTCAATACCTACTTTAAAAGAGCCATTTTAACAAAACAGAAATAACATTACACATAGTACAAATCTAGAGTTTCAGTTCCAGTAAATTTCCACTTGTTTCTTACAACAACAAAAAAACAGCAAAAATGATTTCCGGTGCAAAACAACACTTGCTAACAAGTGACAAAGTCGTCTGTTGTTCAACACCGTTGTTACTTATCTTTTTTTTAAATCCACACATTATTAAGTTTTGATCACCCGTAGTTACCGAAAGTTGGAAACAGTTTTTTTTTTCATTTTTTATTTCCTTCTGCATACTAAACACTCGAAAGAAAAAAATCTAACAAAATCTGTTAGTGGGTGGTTAAGGTTAAACCTTACCAACATGTTAGTCTTAGTTGTACCACCCTAAACAAAAAAAATCATATCAACTCATGTTTGAAACCCTGGCTCCTGCAAGGGTTTTAGGGATGCGAATTTAAGAGAAACAGTGTCTTTGTAATTGCCAAAAGTGTTTCAAATTTACACGAAAATGTAAACAGAGCTGATGATTATCTTAGGATATTTAAACTCATTTTCTAATACAGCGTGAATCGGACAACAACCAAAAGGTATAATATTAATATGTGGTGACGGTTTTTATCCTTCAGCCCAAGAGGCTGCTGGGAGTTCAACGACTCTGTGTAGGTTCAGAAAAACCCTCATGAAACCACCTGTGGGCCACATTTACATACCGTTTTTTTTCCTCCTAAACAACCTCATTACTGTAATTATTGCTTCTTCCCATGTTACCTGGGCGACAACACCGAACACTCATGTAGCCGATGTGTCAGCACGCGCACATATTTGTTTATGTCCGTGTTGGAAGTCTCCGGGGAGTAATTACGGTCCAGGTTCTCTGTCCGCTTTCTCTCATTAGTGGGACCAGTGTGGAGGTCCTCGCAAGGTCCAGCGCCGACGCTCTAAATAATCGTCCTCTTAAACCACCGGTTTATTTCAGCCTCCGCTCTTCTGTACACACACGTGTGTGTGTGTGTGTGTGTGTGTGTGTGTGTGTGTGTGTGTGTGTGCAGGTTTGTTTGTTTAGCTTCACCCTTACAAACACACCATTACCTGATCTATTCCGGGTGAGCTCACTGGAGGTCTCGCCAGGCGAACCTCGCTCGCTCCAGAACCCGAGGAAGACCCGGGACCACAGCGAGCCGCCCAGTTCACCACAGTGAAACTGGAGCCCGCTCTTCAACCACCTCACAGCGAGACTTTCATGTCCGCCTCAGGCCCTTTTTTATACTGCGAGCGTGTCCTAGTTGTTCAGGTTTTGGACCTCGGGAGTTGTGAAAAGCATGTTGGGGAGGAAGAGATCAAGAATCGGGGGTTGGAGTCGGCGGGGTAGGAGAGAACAACAAAGTGGTCGGAACAAAAGCGGAATTGTATCAGTTAAAAAAACGGGTCTTGAAAGTCCGTGAAAGTCGTCCCCGGGGCCGCATCGTAAAAGCCCCGGCGATGAACTTGGCAGAGCCAGACGGGGCTTGGCGGCCGAGGGCTTCCAGTAACTGGAGATGTTAAAATCAATTTGCCGTGAAAAAGGTAAACAATCGGATATGACAAACATGCGAGTTCTTTCCATCGCCTCTTTTTTTCCCCCCTTCGCTCCGGCTATTTTCAGTGTTATTAAAGGAGACAAATGCCTGGTGGAGGAGAATGACTAATCAGGAGTCATGCGGTGAAGGATCTCAACGGATGGGTGGGAGTGAAGGAGGGATGAGGAGGAGGGAGGGGGGGTCTTCTTCTTCTTATTCCCCTAAAAGTCATCTTTGCCTTCGTATGGATATTTCCGAGCATCGGCGTCTGATTGAGAGGGCAGAGGGCGACACCGGGAACAATCGAGGAGGAGAAGGGATTCCTCAGGGGCCTGTTTGGTGGCGAGGGGGGGCCCCAGCGGAGACCTCCATTAGTGGAACGATCTGAACCTGGGGGAGGCGGCACGGTGGCGGGTCCTCCAGGCAGGGGCCGGTCTGTTTAGCAGCGGTTTGTCGACATTGCTCATGGCATTGATCTCCAGCGGCAGGAGAGCTGTCGGCGGCTGAATAGGCCGAGGAAGGGCGTTATCGACGGGGCAAAGTGGACCAGCGGCGAGGCCGGCGCCCAGTTGGTCATTTCGCCGAAGACAGACAGATCTTGTTCGATACCCTCGCCCCGTGACCGCCTTAAAGCTGCCCGTATATGAGCCTGCGTGAGCGCCGTTACAACTCCAGACGTGCATGAGTAACGATTTGTGTCCAAAGACCAGAGCACCATCTAATCCTCTTTTCTTTTTTCCTCTCATCCTTCGCCCATGAACAGATCTGCAGTGACTCGCTGGGAAAAATGAAAGAGGTTTCTAGGGGGAGAAAAAAAAGCGAGAAAACAAACATGTTTCTCAGGCTCCAATTATCCCACTTTTATTGCCCCTAGATACCCCCCCCCCCAACCCACCACACACACACAAAATGCTCCTCGTCGTCACTTAAAGATCTGTAACACAGAAAGTGGTGTGTGCGGCGACAGACGAAGTGGCACTTCACCTCATTAGTGTGTTTGCTGTAATTGCGTTGGCAACAAGTGCGGGTTCATCCGCAGGTATGTTTGTGAGTAAGACGCACCGCGGGGATCTTGTGTGCTTTGTGGTTATTTACGTGCGCACGGCATCAGATGCTGAAAAACAAAACAGTTTGAACTGTGTACGGAAGCCATTAAACCTTAATGAGATAATGGCTCACTTACATGCAAACAGCAGCAGCTCCATTTACACAACAAACCACAAACACACGCCTGTTGTGTGGCTTCGCTAAACAACATTTTTTTTTTTTGCTGCCGTTTTAAGAGCTACAAACAACTTGATTTTATTTAGTTTGTCAGAGTTTGTCTCAAACAAGTTTGGGCGCATTGATGCTAGTTGTGTTTTTGCCTGTTGTGTTGAGTCAGTCGTTGCAACAAGATGGTTGTTTAACACCAGGGTGTCGAACTGAACTACACAAGGAGGTAAAATTTCACAAGCTAAGCAAGATTTCTCTT
This sequence comes from Callionymus lyra, assembly GCF_982586985.1. NCBI lineage: Eukaryota > Metazoa > Chordata > Actinopteri > Syngnathiformes > Callionymidae > Callionymus > Callionymus lyra. The sequence continues at coordinate 20,524,435 of NC_141827.1, forward strand.
TACTATACGACCTTTGACTGCCCTTCCTTCAAAGGGAAGTCTTTGTTTATAGATCAACTGTTGGAAATAGAGAACTTTTCTGAATAGAAAACAGCCTAAACGTCGACAGAATTGCTAATTTGCCCTAATAATGGCTTCTCAAATCCTTTTTTTACCTTTAAAATTGTGGTTGATCAGATTGTGGAGTTCGACACATGATTTGACAATGAAAAAAAGTTGTTTTTCTTATCGGAAGGATAAAAAAAAAAAAAAAAATTGTGATGGCTTTTGCTCAATTTTATTAATTATTAAATTGATAAGAAAACTAGAAAAAAACTTTTAAAAAGACAAACTAAATTGCACACCAGAAAAAGAAGGACCAGAATTCATTATATAATAATAAATATAAATTAATTATAAATAATTGTCTGACAAACATTTTTTATGAAAAATACAGAGATACATTATTATTAATAAATATGAAAAAAGAAATGTAAAACAAAACAATGTTGTGCAAAAAGGTTTAATGAAAAATCCCAAATGTGATTAAAACACCATTTACCATACCATTTAATTCAGAAATATAATTTTGATTAGTTTAAAACTGTTAAAAAATCAAACCGTTTGATCGAGCGTCTGATCCTGGGGGAACTTTATCGTCCCGCAGAATGAATTCCCTAACAAGAGAAGAATGTTGCATCCAGCGAGTTTTCCACTGGAATCACATTTTGGTCCAGGCTGTTTCCTGCCCCGGGGTCTTCCTCTCCCAGACAAGGAGAGGGAACCCTCTGTCTCCCTTCTGTCTCTCCCTCTGTCTCCCCTCTATCTCACCCGCCTCTTCCCCTTTATTCCACGTCCCGTTCCTGAGCCACATCCTTCTCATCACTTTCCCTCTTCCTCTCTCTGCACTTTCTTCTCGTGGACATGAGGTGACACGACTCACGGAGGGAAATAGATTTTCTTTTTTTTTTCTTCCTTCTGTCACATATGGCGAGACCAAACGTCTCGGTGTGAAATGGTGCGTGGAATCCGTGCGGCAACTTTTAAACAAAAAAAATAAAAAAATCACTTTCAAATTCTTTAACCTTGAAATCTCCCCTTGCCACGGCAGCACCAGCTCCCCCCCCCATCTTTTTTTTTTCATCTGTTAAATGTTTGAGTGTTTGATAGTTTGAGGTCTATAGCGGAGCCCGCCCGGGAATTAATGTCATTCATATGCCCTGCGGAAATTACTTTTGAAATGCATATAATCTAAAACATGCAAATGAGGCTGACTTTGTGCACCCTGTTTAATATGAATTATCATTTTCTGAATACCTATTATTACTGCGTACATTTCTCCAATTATATTGTTCTTCTTTTTGTCACTTTTGGATACAGACGCGCGGATCACGGAGACCAAAAAAAAAAAAAAAAGCCCACATGCACGGGCACGTACACACCAAACAGAGCCGGATGACTTTGTGACGGCTGTATTTTAATGAGCAGTAATAAGGATGGTAATGACCCAGTCCACTTCTTTTTTTCCCCCTTTGTTATCCCCTCGCTTGCGCCATCTATTTGTCTTCCTGCGCATTGACCACTTTTTCCACCAGCAAGAAAAAAAACACAAGTGTTCCTCATGTAAATTTCATCAGTAAACTGAAATATTGATGCGATTTTAAAAGCGAGCGATTGCATGTTTAGTTTGTCTTCTTTACTTCCGCCGGTTATTGGCGTCCTTGTCCGCTCCCTCCTCTCCTCCTACATCGTGTCATCCGAATGAATTACTCCATTAATTTATTTATACTGCGCCATAAATTATTCTATTAATATTAGCATGTTCCAAATGAGTGTGACTTCTCTCAATGTTCTTTCTACTTCTATTAATTAGCATGCTTGTCACTATAACAAAGATTTTTCTTTTCTGTGATAAATTATAAAGGAGACATTTCTTAATACAACCAGAATGGATCATGAATATTTGATTTGTGGCCTCTAAGACAAAAGTGAGGAGAAAAGAGAAGAGAAAACCAACTACTTTCTTTCAATTCTGGAGGAAACTGTTTATTTTTATTTGGCTTTTTTTTGTGTGAATATTCATCTTATTTCAGCATTTTTTTTTTCTATGAAAGGCGTGTGAATTAATAACCTCTCGAGCAGCTCTTTTTCAAAAGTAGTGGAATTCAATTAATTTAAAAAGTGGACATGCTATCACTCTCTCTGCGTGTCTCCTTTAATGTCTGGCCTGTTTTTACTCCGGACTTCTTCAATTACATTTGATTAAACTCCCTCTGATCCAATCTATTAATTATAAAACTAGGAACTTGAAAGTTGATGCATATTGTCACACCAAGTCCCACTTTGATATTTATTTATTTGTTTTAAAAAAAAGGGAGACTCCCTTTTCTTCTCCTTATCCACTTCCAGGTAAAATTAAATCTGTTCCTTTTATCTTCCCAATAATGCAAATGGTCATAAATTTTGCCGAAGGCTTCCGAAATATATTCTCTCTCCTCCGTTACGAATTTAGTCATTTCATGGAGAAGAGTTTTTTAAACGATGTGTAAAATTAAAAGTGGACTCTTTAGGAAAAGTGGGGTAGCACTTTTTGTTTCCATTATAAGTTCCATTATAAGTTTTTACTGTTATTTTTGGCGTGTTGGCGTCTAACCCTTTGTAGCTGGGACCCCGATATATGTTTTCAGCTGCAGTGTATCTCAGGTGTAGTAAGAGATTCAAACGCTGTCATTACAGTGTCTTACATCTAACCTTCTTGTCGGTCGCTCATTCCCTCGCTGACATCCCTCACCTCACTAAAAATGTCCCTCCCCCAGTGAAGGTCATCATTATCAAGTGCTTCTCGTTGATAAATGTTAATCACGAGGTTCACGCTCAAATAAAGGCTCGTGGCTTCCTTTGTGTTTTAGACTTTTGAACCGGGAAAGGTTGAACTTTTATTTATTTTCCTTAAATTAAAATGTATTGATTGTAATTATCTATTACTTTACGAACACAAAACATTCATGAAATTAATAAAATAATAGATATATTTGAAATATTTATGTATATTATTATCAAAGTAAAAAATAAAGTTAGAAAAGTGAAACAAATACATTTTATTTAAGATCACGTTGACATATTGATGATAATTCAAAACTAGGGAAAAACATAAATTAAGAAAAACTAAATAGCGCCCAGATAAAGAATAAGCAGTATTGTGTGAGAAAAAAACAATTCGAAAGATGAATAATTATGGAAAATAAATATGAATCTCTCCAAAAAAGAACAGAAACAAAACCATTTTGTGCAATAAACGTTTGAAAAATACATTACACTTAAACCATCATGTATTTATATTGTGTACACATCTTCCCGTCTCTGATGTCCACATATCATTACAGAAATATACCAGTTTAGTACCTTTTAAAAAGTACGATAACATTGTTTTCCCCAGGTACAGACCTGTCGCGACAAAGCTATAACTCAAGTGCGTCGTCATTTTAAGAGACGGGACATAAAAAAGCGTCACGAACACGTTCAAGTTCTACCTCTCTCGGAATGCGACGCATGATTTTTGCCCGAGATAAACGAGGTGTACATGAAGTCCGCTCCTTCTGCAAATATTTGTGCGTGTGGTAGGTGAGTGTACCTCGGCGTGTACCTTTGTGTCTCCCTCCAGTGTTTTTTTGAACAGACGAGCGGCCTGCGAGCTGGTAAATCACTTACTCCACTTGGAAAGGAAGGGTCGAGGAGTGTGTGTTTGCCCCGGTCATACACACATACGCGGCGATCTCATCGGTGCGGAATGTGCGGCGTGTTTACCTATGGCTCCAGAACCCACCTGACCGAGGGAGGCTAATCTTTATGGGCTTTGTAAACAGGGACTTTGTCTTCAGTCGGACAGCAGGCGGGTTAAAAAGACACAGAGGAACTGAAAAAAAAAGGGCCTTATATAGCTAGAAAAAGCACCTACAGACAAACACGACGGACGTTTGTTTTAACGCCATATGGCAGTCAGGGGTGGAGGTGTTTATAAAGCCGGAGATCTTCTTATCGTCCTTCGCTCGGGCTCATCTTTTATGTGAGCAGCTGAAGGCAACAGGTCGGACCGGGTGGAGGATGCTCTTTGAAAAGCGGATTCATCCGACTTGATGGATAATGGAGCTCACCTGTTAGCACTGGAGCCCGGCCAGGGCGGCCCCAGACGACGAGCATTAGCCCGTTTGTTTCGCAAAACCTGTACGCTGCGCTGGCGGGCCGCCAGGACGCCCTCGAGCGAGACTCCTAGCTTTAGCTCAGACGTGAACCTCTCTGTAAATCCAGCCCGCCTCGGACAGCTGGCTCGGAAAATACAACCTTCGGTTATTTCAAAGCTGACGGGGAGGAATGTCGAACAGCTCTTAATTTATCGTTTCCCTATTACTTTTTTTTTTTTTTAAACAGCTGGATTGATTGACAGCTCAGTCAAGACGCCCCTTTACAGGATTAAGAAAAGCAAAGCACAGTGAAGCTAATGAACTTGTCCAACTGGGTGTCAGGAGCGACTCCAGCAGGAAACGCTGAACTCCCTTTGAAACCAGTCAAGGGCAGCCTGAGGTTGTCGTTTTTAGGCTTGATTCAAACATTTGTAGATTTTCATTTGTACCCCCAGTCTCCGACAGATGAAGTTTGCTCACCAATCTGAGAAGCACTAACTCCTTTCAAGAGAACTGGGGGCGTGACTGCTGAGCTAAAAACAGATCCTTCCGTGGGTGTCAGAAGTCATAAAAGTCACAACCTTACGTCGACTTGCGAAAAGACGACACTCCCGTTAACCTTTGTGTTGCCTCTGGGTCAAGATGACCCGAAGCCCCGAAAACAAAATGGGTTTGTGGTATCCCTTGTGTTGTCTCTGGCTCAAACATGAACGAGACAACACAAGGACAACTGTGTATTTATTTATGGTAAAGAGGAAGGTCGTTCACCTTGACCTAGAGACAGCAGAAGGGATACTACAAGCACATTGCCCTTGACCCTGGGACCACATAAGGGTTCAACAAGTTGACAAAGGACAGTAGTATGTAGTGCTTGTCCTTTTAGATCTTCTATACTTTATCTGCATCTTAAATCCCCGTCTATCTTCGGATAAATCCATATCACGTCAAGAAACTTGTTCGTCAATTAGCAGCCGAGTCCCCCGGTTTTCTCTCGACGACGCCGATACAAGTCGGAGCCTCACTCCTCCTCGCCGATATCGCCCGCCACCGTCACCGAAAATAACCCGCCTGCGTTCTATTTCAGGGAGACAACGTGAATGTTTTCTAGGGTTGAACCTGCCGTTAGTTACCAGGTTGATGGTCGGGGGAGGAAGACGCGATAATTCAAGAGCCAGATGAAAGTAGATGGATGATGGAGTGTAGATACTGTTACACACTTTTTTCTTTTCTTTTTTTCTTCCCTCACCTCCTCCTCCCTCCCTCCCCCCGGTCTTCCCTCCCACACTTATTCCCTCAGTTCTTTGCCTAATAAGCAGCGTTCCTGTGAGCTGATGCAAGGCGGAGGAAACAGAACAGGCATTCTGGGACCGCTGGAAATATTCCCACATGAGGCATAACATGATAAAGACTTATTATCTCACTAAGCTGCTGTAAACACAGATGCGCACGTACATAAACACACACTGTACACAGCGCTCTTGTCTTCCCGCCCCGACCTGCTCCGGCGGCGGCGGTTCTGACGAGCGGTGACCAGGAGGAATCCGACAGAGCCAATCCCTCCGACAAAGCCAGATCACCGGGCATTTTAACAGGTTGTTTGAACTCAGACACCCCTCGAGCAGTGGGCCGGACCAGACTCTTGATTATTATTAGTGCGATATTTCTTCTTTTTTTCTTTTTTTTCGGGGGGCAAACATCTGAACAAACTTCTTGTTGCAACAAGACTCGCGCTCATCAATCACACACATAAACACATACACCTCACGGTGAGCTAATCCATTACAGTACAAAGGTAAGTGTCAGCAGTCGTTTAGACAAACACACATGCGCCGACTGGAGTCATCAGAAACATGTTGAGTCCCATTTTTCCCCCCCTTTTCGTCTCTCCTCCATCCCAATTAAACAGCGAAAAAAGGAGGCCTTTTATTTCCTGCTCCTCCAAACACATTCTTTATCTCTGTGATCTGCGCTCCTCCCCTCCCGCCCTCCGTCCCCCCTCAGGGTAGTGGGAATGTCTCTCCCCACACACTCTCGGGTCAGGGGTTCAGCCGGAGGGGGTCTGAGCATGGAGGGAGGAAAAAAAAAAGAGGCAGAAAAGAAGGAGTAGCGGGTCGGGGCAGGCCTTTTTTGCACGGGCAGCGACTCCTCACTGCCAGAAACACTTAAACTTAAAGGCGAGTGTATTTGTGTGTGTGAGTGTGAGGGGGGAATGTGTGTGTGTATCATAGCCCTAATCAAAGACCTCAGCAATAGATTTATGCCTCTGCCTTCTCCCCGACCTCCATTACACCAGCTTATATACACCCATTACAGGATATGACAGAGTACACACCCTTTAGACGGAACACTACCGTTGCGCGTCTTTACACACTCCTCACTTTCCCATTAGGTCCTTGTCCACCTGCGAGCTCCATCTCTCCGGCCGTCTAAATCTCTCTCTCTCCCCCCCCCCACCCCTCGTCGCTAATAAGGTCAATGAGGAAGCGTAAGTAGCAGATGGGTGTACAGTACATTACAGCACATCACAGCCCGGTGTGGCCCGGGATAGCAGGCCGGTGATTCATGCTCAGCGAGACGTGCGATGATGTGAGGAGTTTCTACAAAGTCAGTGGGCTGAGCGCCGGGATCTGTTGATCGCTCGGCACTATGCCTCGCTTCATAATATCACCTGAGGGAGTAGTTTGACCCCAGCAGGGGTCTGGGCCGAGGCGGGGAAGAGAGAGGAAAAAAGGAGGGAGAATGAAGGGATCGAGGGCCGGGGAGAGGAGAGATTAAGTGACTAGCTTTAAATGTCACAATAACACTCGACTTCTCGGTCTTAACTTCACAGGCGGATGGCTGCCAGGAGGAACCGGAGGGAGAGAAAATACTGCAGCGAGATTTGTGGCTTTGGTAGTTAGAAAGAAAGTTTTTTCCTTTTTCCCGGCAATTTGAAACAACGATCTTGTTATTCTTTCAAGTCACACACTATTACTGCACCAAAGGCAGCAGCATTTGATTAAAAGAACGTTCTTCTTGAAATCCTCCTTTAGAAAACCAACGCAGTACGTACTAGAACTTTAACGTACGACATCTATTCAATTATGTCATAGGAATTCCAACATGTTTTGGTTGCATATACGAGTCCCGCCCACAGCTGGTCCCCAGAGTGGCGAAAGGAATTAGTTCGGTTCTTTATAAAAGATATCACGACGCTACTAGCAAAAAGCTTTACAATGAGAATTTTGTGTATCGTAAAATCCTTATTTTTCTGTGACTTTACGAAAATTTGGACTTTAAGGCTGCATAAGCATTGAGTGTTGTAATACAAGTTATGACCATATATGATGGTGGTAAAGTTGGGTCGTAGTTTGTGATGCTTTTGTCGTTGAAGTGGAGGAATATCTCTGTTTTACATTGCTGCGGCAAAGAAATTCATTTTATCCATTGGTCTTTTACTGTTCTAAGCATTAGTAAATTATTTTTTAGTAGTAGTTAAAGATGTATGTCTACAAAAGGTGTGTTTAAATGTCCAAGATAATGCATAAGTAATGATCTTTCTGGTCTAACATTTGCGTCATAAGGTTTTAAGAGTTCCAATGCGATTAACAGTTGTAAATATACAACAAATATATATCAATCGCTTACTGTTCTTTCTTTTTTCATATTTGCGCTTCTTTCATTTTGGTTTTCATCTTCTGATCCTTTAATATATTTTCCGCTACCATTGCCTTTGCTTTCCCTCTCTTCTGCTCTATCTTTAAGATTTTATAACATTATTTTATAGCACGTATCGGCTTGTTCCCTAGATAGTTCCATACTTCATGTATTCTTCTTGAGTAAATTCATATTTTAGTCTTTCTTTGTTTTGTGATGGCTCTGTAGTTTACAAAAACATATTTGATTACATAAATATGGCAAACATTGCTTTGGAGTTCATGGAAATGCTGACGTATTTGCTGCTTTTGCTGCTTGACCAAAGAACTGACGGAGATCGGAGATGTTAAGATGTTAATACAGATGTCGGTGTAGAATCATGTCAATATCTCTTATCTTTCATATCAATAATTCATTCAAAACTCAATGGCCAAACATGTTACATTTGAGTCTCCCAACCTCAGTTTTGCAGGATAAAATTGGGATTTAATGGAGATTTTGGGGGGCTATTGAAGGATTTTAGTCGACCACCTGCAAACTCATCCACCTACATACACTTGTTTCCCACACGCTAACAGGTCGACGACCAACAGCAATCATCTGGCAACATTCCATTAACACAGCTAGTAGAGCTCTTTTACACCCTCACCTGCTGTCAGACTTTAGATATTAGGGAACACACACACTTCGCACACACACACAAACTGGTTGCCCTGCTCTTGCCTCAGAGCAAAAGTTACAAGACTCTCTCATGAAAAAGCGTTTGATTGTTTCCCCAGAAGGCATCATCTCTGAGAAAACTACACACACCCTTCACAAGCCGGTGGCAGGTGGAATGTCTCGATGGCGTTTTGCACTCCAGCACGCCGAAATGAAGGCATTAGAACTTTCTAGTGCAACTCTGTGTGTTAATTTCTAAAACTGGATGAAGCAGAAAGACGAGATTGAGCTTGTCATTAGCGCTTCACAGCCTGCGTGCTTGCATGAAGGCTTGTTTTGTTTTGTATCAGCTGCCGGCTGCGTGTTCTGCACACGTACGTTTGTGTCTCTGTCTCCTCTCTCCCACGCTCGCGCTCCTAACGATGGCAAACGTTCCCGTGTGTTTGCGAGACGTTGTTTCGCAAAAAAAAAAAAACAAACAACACATCCAGGAACGGCGCGTTTTGTCTGAGTTTTGTGGAAGGAACACGGTCTAATTAGAGGGGCCTCTATGAAGGTGCATCAAACGGAACCTTCTCAAAGACCAACCTGCTCTGGGCTGACACGCCGCACACACATGCCACCTCTGATTATTGCAGAAATGTGTGTTTTATTATCTATATAGCCGAGTATTAACAGCCTTGTCAGTTCAGATTTGCTGCATGTCTGATCCTAATCCGCGCGTACGCTCTCAGAGACACACATCTACATGCAGACAAAAGTCTTCAGGTGTTTTCCGAGGGCCGCCGTGACGAAGATCCCGTCCCCCAAAAATGCATAAATAAACACTGTTCGACTTGGGAGAAACATTCGCCAACAATCTGACAAATAATGCGGCAGGAATTAAGTACTTAAGAAAAAGTGATGTATTAACCAATAGGCAACATGTGATGTTAGTTTGTAAGGAAATATAAGTAAGTAATTTATATTTGTATAGCGCTTTTCCAGACCAGGGTCACAAAACGCTTAAACAATCAAAACAATACTCAATAAAATATATGTTTAAAAGGTCAAGACAACACCGAAAACAACACAGGAGTTCCAGAAAAATAGAGGAAAAGCCTGCACAAATAAAAAATACAATATAAAAAAATATATACTATAAATATAATATACAGTATATCCAGCAACTATGTTGAATGCACAGTTAGATAGATAGCTACACTTTATAAATCCCTATAAAGATCTCCTTTGGGAAATTGATAATCCAGTTCACAGCAGACACAGACAATGGAATAATAAAAACAAGAACAAAGTTCAATAAAAAGAACAAAGTTCAAGGGTTGACAAAATAACACAGAAAAAGGATACAAGGATTAACTTGGACTAGAATCATCTTTTTGCCCCACTCCTGCCCCTAAACTCAGAATTATACAATCTAATAGAATGAGGAATGAGTGAGTCCCTGAGTCTATTAGTGTTGCATCATGGGAGGAGCATTTGTGAACTCAGGATGACTGATGACAGTGTTCAGAGGATGACTATCGTTCGTTCTAACTCAATCTGTGACCTCCCCTCAGGTGCCAGTGATGATGGTGGAATCGGCCTCTGAGACCATTCGAACGACGCCGTCCAGCCAGAACGGAGTCAGCAGCCTCAGCAGCCAATCGGACGGAGGAGGCGGCCGGGAAGGCGGATCCAACGGCGACACGAACGGCGAGATCATCCCAGTCGACCTGCTTCACCTGCAGCAGCAACAGGTGTGTGTTCGTGTGGTCGGTGTTTCTTGTGGGATGAGTTCGAGTGTCGCCTCCCACTGTTGTGGACACAAGAACGACACGTGATCTAGAACAACATGTTCACATCAGTAATGGCACTCTTATCTGTCACCTGAAACACTTATTAAAATAGATGTGCTGAGCGCTTGCTCTTCAAGTTAACGTTCAGTGAAGGTTATTTGTTACAGTTGCATTCATGCACTGAAAAAATACTAATGATCAGGGATGGTGCGTTCAAGTGCAGGCAGTTTAATACATATTAGTGACTTAGAAACTCACCCTAACCTTCTTATTTAAATTATTTTAATGATCAAATTAAGAGGCTATCTTTACCCTTTATGAATGTATTAAATTCACCCAAGAGTACACTTTTTTAAAACATTTTTTTAGTAAGGGATTGCCAAGGGTTACTCTGGTTTGAGGTTAGGTCTACGATTAGGACTTGGCTAATGGTAATGGTTAGGGTTAGGGTTAGGGGTTAGGGCTAGGGCTAGGGCTAGGGCTAGGCTCATGGTAAAGGTTAGGGTTAGGGTTGGGGTTAGGGTTAGGGATAGGGCTAAGGTTAGTGCTAGGGTAATGGTAATAGTTAGGGTTAGGGTTAGGGTTAGGGTTTTGGTTGGGGTTGGGTCTAGGGTTGGGGATAGGTTGAGGTTCAGGGTTAGGGTTAAGGCTAAGGTTGGGGTAAGTGTGAGGATAGATTTATAAGGATAAGGGTAGGGGGAAGGTTAAGCGCTATGATTCTAGAGTTAGGATTTGTATAGTCAACAGAACCAGGGTTATTTTACCACTTACTATGTGTAAAACAGTACTACTTACCTCCCCTAGCTAAAAAAAAAATGTGTTAGATAAAACTTCTTTCTACCTATTAGTAAGTGGTAAACTGTAAGCACTTGAATTGAACAGTACCTGAAGGCATCATTTCTTAAATCGGTTTTTAAAAATCAAACTTTGAGTAAGCATTTATTGAAGAGGTTAATAAACTACACACATTGATGATCAAGCGAAGTTTAGTTAGTCCTCATGACTCTGCTGCCACAGCCTTAACTTAAATGCTTAAAATCCAGATTGGAAATGCTCCGTGTGAAACATTTGAGTTTATTTCGAGTCCCAAACTGTCTCTCATTGTAAAATGAGTCTAAGTGGATGATCTGCTGCCCCGTCCAGCTTCTATGGCGCGACCGTCTGCAGTCTCCGTGATGAATATGTATTAGTACCACAGAAAATGTAATATTAATGCAAACGCACTGACAGTTAAGAGGGTTCTGCTCCGTCCGCAGACTTGGTTTTCAGATCATCCCTTTTTCTCCTGCTCTTTGTTTTAAAAATGATTCTTGAGTTCGTCACATCGGTTTGTTGTGTCTCCGTCGGTTGTGTTGATCCTACCTCCCGCATCAGTTTCTCATTTACAAGCACACACACATTCACAATCGCTCACAAACTGGCCAAAGCATCAAATGGACTTTCCAAACTTCCCGGAACGCCTTGGATGTAGTTCCTACTTTTTATATCTCCATCCCCCCACAAAAATAATCCACATCTCTCTGTTCCGATTGCTCTCCTAAGGACCGCAACACACACACGCACAAAGTATTTTCAAATGTGTTTTTAGCAATTTGTCCATAACCACACCACAATGTCTGCTGGACGTCCGTCATCTAATGACGGAAAGTCACTGATTTGTGTTTCTTGCTCATCGATGTGACATTTTCAGCAGTTGGTAACTACATCAGAAAGCAAATTACTTTCCAAATTCAGAAGTTGTCCTGCTTAATGCCTTCCATACCCCAGAAGACTTTTGAACAGTCATGTGGCTTTCGTAGGGAAACTGTAATGTGACATGGGCCTCAAAATGACTCCGGATTAGCTGTCAAGGTTCTTTTTCATAGAGAAATAACACGACAACTTTGAGCACTAAAATCTGGACAACAATTGTGTGTGTTCAAAAGAACGTATGCAAGAGTAGCACACTGTATGCATGAGTGTTAAATATTATGTAGAATAATAATCTGGATTCTTAACAATTTAATGCCGCATTGGTTAGATTAAGGCAACGTTGCATGTTAAATCTAATAATGAATAGCAAACTAACATATTCATTTTTAGTTTTATAATAAAATAAGAAAAATGCAAGACCTGTTCTTTTCCCAAAAACAACATTTAACGGTTTATATTTTTATAGTTTTTATAGTTTTAAAATTTGTACAGGGAAACGGTTTTTTCACTGATACAAATAAAAGGAATATTTAACTTTGCTAATAGAAACAACTGATCTAAAAAATGTATTTATTTTGTTTATTTAATTCATTTTTTTAAGGCTGATGTCTACATTGCTCTGTTGGACATGACTTTAAAAAAGACAGCATACAAACAAATAACCAAAATAAAAATGAAATTCGACACTTTTATGATAAGATTGATCATTGGATCAACTCCCAAGTGCGGCTACAATTCCACTTCCACAAGTTTTAACATTTAATAGTACACTGTGTTTCTGAAGTCAAATAAAATGAGCTCCTTGGCAGAGGTATGCACTTTCCTCGTGGACTCAAAAAGAAAGAATCTTGAAACAGTATTTTACATTGAGACATCAAGAGTAGACAATATTTCTGATGAATACATAACTCTTAAAGTTGGTCTTAAAGATGTCTCTCGTCCGCTCGTCACTTCCCTTCGGTTTGTTGGATCTCTGACACCGGCTCGGCCTCTGGTGGAGAAACCCGGAGGGAAAACCAGGTTTCCTCTGCGTTGCTAAAATTATTCCCACTAATTATAATGACGAGGCCTCAGGTGAATGTAGAACACTCAAGGCCCTTCACTCGTGTCCTACTCTCCCTCCTCCTTCCTCTGACTGCATCCTCACCCTGCTTCCTCAGCAACCTTCATCGAGGACACACACAGACACACACACACACACAGCTATGCACAAATGCACATACATAAACACCGAACCTGTAGCTCACACAAAGATGGTCTTTATTCTCTCAGACGGGTCTCTGCTCTCGATGTTTTTGCACCTGTGTGTGTGTGTGCATGCACACTGGTATTTCCTCTCTCAAGCGGGTTACCAACCACAAACAGACCTCCCTCTCTCTTTCCATCTTTTTCTCTTCCTTTCTTGCACTGTACTTCTTTTTCCTCAATCCGCTGTGGACCATGAAAGACAAGCACAACCTTTCCTCCAGATCCCACCCTGACTCGCCATCATCAGACCAGTTATTATTTAGTGTTTTCTGACTGAGGACCTGAAGTTTCTGGATCTGTTCTCATGATCGGACGCCACAGACAACACCAAGTACCTGACTTGAACATGATCTGCTTTACTTTTATGAAGCCCCTTCTAGTTTTAGATTTGTTTTTTAGAACCAGCCATTTTTTAAGACTTAAATAAATGCGTCATGCAAAAATATTATTGTTGTGACCAGCTAGCAAGTAAACCATTCAGTTTTCTTGGTCTTTATTTGTCACATGGTGGTAAGATTTGACCACATCTAAGTAGCGTAAAAATCAAATGTATCATGTAGAGTTTTTAAGGAAAGTCTCTGCTTGAGAACTTGGCTCCTGCAAGTGTTTAAGTGATGTCATCTGCACGATTAAGAATCTAGTTAAAAAAAACACGGATTATGTACAAAAATGTTTTAAAAAGAAACAAACTAGATGGTTTTATCTAGTTTGTTTCTTTTTAAAACATTTTTGTACTTTTTAATATTTTCGTACCATCAGGGAATGGACTGGACTCAGAAGACGCTGGTTTTGGTAGAATGACCGACACATTGTAAAATCAATATTCTGTGTTAAACCCGCCTGGTGACAAAGTCCATAAACCTGCTCCTGGAGCTGGAAGTCCTGGATTCAGCTCCTCTCCACGCCTGAGTCTCTCCACCTGAAGGTTCAGACCAGTGCTGGTGCTTAAAGACCACGCTGCTGCTCACCGGAGATGAAAAGACACACACACACACTCAGAACTCCTGACAGTGCGATGTTGTCAGAACACAAAGCCGTCTTTTCCGAGGGCCCCTTGAGATCCTGCAAGATCCACGACCCCCAGAACCCCCTCCACCCCCCTCTCTATCGCCTCTATCTGTGCATTGAAACACAGGTATTAATCTGAGGTAATAGGTGTGGCTGATAGATAGCACGCTCTCAGAAGGGGGGCAGCATTGGTGGGCTAAAGAGGTGGAATAGAGGGATGAGGGAGGGGTGTAGCGCTGAGACGTGTCAGAAAGGGGCGCCTGGGCCTCCCTGTGGAATGTGGCCTGTCTGCCTCCCCAGAAAGTACAGAGCCGAGAGAGAGGAGGGGAAAGAAAGGGAAGAGGGGGCAAAGACCAGTTCTGCCCCATCATCTAGTGCAGGAAGGAGGGAAGCAGCGAAAACAAAGAGCGGCGTTATAGGAAGAAGCGGGTGAAAAAAGGATGAAGGGAATCTGAACCTTCGAGTGTGTGTGTGTGTGTGTGTGTTTATCAGCGTGACGTACACTGACACGAAACAGGTGTCTTCAATTCCCCGACCCCTCTGTCATCCCCACTTCTTAATCTCCCCCCCGTCCTTTAGGTGATAAATCAACATTAGCAAAAGTATTAGTCGCCAATAAATAACTAGGAAGCTTTCTTGAGTCTTTCATTGTCTATCTCTGTGTCACAAAAGCACGTCTACCAGCTTAACTTACGATGGTGACCTGGTTCATCTCTGGTCAAAAGTTAGGACGGGAATCAGTCGAGGAAAAAGAAAGTTTAAAGCTTAAACACCGTGGTTTATCTTGGACATGGAAAGTGATACTATAGCTTACTATTTAGTATGGTTCAAAACGTAAATACTTTAACGTCAAAAAGAACAAAGCCTATATTTGATATTGATATTGATGTTGAAATATGGGTAATAAACTATTATTACCCTTAAACCATTATAATACAACACTTTTTCGGTGCACACATTCAATATATCAACATTAACTATTATTTATTGGTAATAACTAGCAGTTGGGGTGATGTTTGGATATTCTTGAATAAATAAATGCATTGAAAGTTCCTAATACATACTACTTATTGATTAATATCTAGTTAATGTGCTACTCATACACATAAATAATTAGTTTATTATAATTTTATTTGTTGGTTGAAAACTTGAGCAAAGATTTAAATGTAAATGACTATAAACTTGAAGAAAAAAAACATTTAAATGTCTTTGATTTAATCTAAGCAGTAGACCAAGATTGTAAGCGTCAGATTTAGTGGTGAAGTCAAGGCTGCAGACTGCACTCTGTTGTCAACACAACAGCCGTCACTTTTCTGCAACTCCGACTGAGAAAAAAGAAAAAAAAAAAGAGAAAAAAAAAACTAGTTTCCTCCTCACAGTGCCAGTCAACGGTCGACTACACACCTTGAGCAGGGTTTCCTCCCCCCCTCCAGACACACCGAGGGGCTCAAAACTGCTTTATTACGTTGAGAAAAAGGTCGATTTTAGTTGGAGGCTTCCGTGTCTTCTCCCTCTTCCTGTGCTCAGAAATATACCGTCACTTGCTCATGGGCGCGCAAACGCGATGGGCTGATGTGAGTTAATGAAGGGTGTAATTAAGGAGCCGCGGAGATGACTGGAGATCAGGGGGAGCTGATATAGATCTCAGATATACACAAACACTGATGAAAGATAACTGGTTTGTGCGCTCCACTTTACACGCTGTACTTGTGCCAAGATTTATTGGATTAGAGCTTAAACCACGGCGGTATTATATTTAATATTTATAGATCGAGGTGAGAGGTTTCCGGGGCGCGACGAGGATGGCGAGCGCGTTGCTCAGGAGCAGGTTGTCGCACAATCCGACGACCCCGGAGTGAACGTGGATGTTGATGCTTACAAGAGCGTGTGGAGAATAACTCCCAATAAAGACGCCTCAGGTTGGTGTAAATGTCACATCGATCTCTCTCTCCGCTGCCACACAAGAAGAACAAGTGTAATAAGTTATCTCCACTGGAGGTTAGAATAATAATCTATGAAATATAAAGTAGCTATAAAACTATGTAATTAAAGGGTGTTACACTCAAGACGTGTTATTACACGTAGTAAAGCCAAAGATGAATTCAGCTTAATTACAGCTTTTCTGACAGTTCAATCTGATTTATTTTATATTTCATTCCTGTTCTGTTTTTTCTATAAAGTCGAGTTTTAAACTAAGTGTTTTTAGGGAAGCAGTCAAGGTGATCCAGTGGCCGGAAAACATGTGTTTGTCTATGGGTCAAGATCTACGACCAAAAAATACATGGAACTCTATTACTGTTTTTGGGCCACTGGGTCACCTTGACCCAAAGATAACACAAGGGTAAAAAGCCATACAAGTGGATGACACAGTCGAAATCAATTCACTTAATACTTATATTAAATGCTTCACGTTAAGATGTCTAACCTCCTAGACGTCTCAGAACCAGAGCAAAAAGCCTCGGTGGAAAAGTGCTGCAGATCATAAATTAAAACAGCAGAAAATCTGCTTAATTGACGTGTTTCTACAGCAAACGCTCTCATGTGTTTTACATGACAAATCATCCGGTTCTCGCGCCGATGAGCGTCTCCTCGATCGTTTGGAGTATCGAGCTTGTCCGCGCCTGAGTGTGATTCTAAGACGTATGATTGTATTAAACAGCTGCAGCTGAGAGGAGCCGCTAAATTATGGAGGTGAACGCTGGTCACTGGGACAGTTATGTCCTGTTTGACCCGCGGTTCTTCAGTGGGGTTCACCCTCGGGTCAGCGCTGGAGAGGAAGCGCAGGTGAACAGGCAGACAGCGGAAAGACAGAACGAGGGGGAAAAAAAGAGAAAATGTGTTTCTAGTGTGCAGGTGGGACTCTAAAAGTGCACTTGTTGATATTAATTTCGTGTGAGCATCTGTGCGTGTGCGGTTGTCCGTCGTCTGTGTGGGCCAGTAAATCAGTCGCAGGCCTCGCTCTGAGTGCTGTCACCTCCTAAAAGCTTTCCCTTGGACTGGGCCAAACCTTCCCTTTTTTTTTTCTTTTTTTTTTTATTTATCTGAGGTCAGTGGAGTTCACAGGTCGCCAAAGTTCACGCCCAAACAAAAGGAGGGGTGAGTCGGGTTGCCCGGCGTCACAGAACACCCACCGCTGTTGCCGGGGCGATACAAAGACGGCCATAGAAGAGCCGACTTTCCTTTGGAGAATTCTCTTCATCTTCTCTTCTGACTTTTACTTACACTCTTCTATCGATGCGCTCTTATCTACGCAGCTGCGGGATAATCCTCGTATCTCCACTTACAGTCAAGTAATGCACTTTATTTCGTTTTCTGGTCTCAACTACCTCTTGATAAAGACACAGAGGAAGAAAACTAAATATATTATCAACTTTTTATTGTATTATTTATATTAATAACGGATAGTTTTTTTATTTTCTTAACTTTTCTTAACTTACTATCAGATAAACGAACACTAATAGTAAAATTAAATAAACAAAGCATTTCTTATTATTTCCCCATTTTGTTATTTTAATTTTTCTAATCATTTCTATAATTTATATGATTTTGGGATTAATAATGCAATAACTCGGGGTGTTTCTTTTTGGGCCAACTTTTTTAAAATAAAAAATGAATTAAATCTTGTAAATAAATACAGATTCTGTTCAATATTGTGCAGCACTTAAACCATTCAACAACCTAAGGAAAAAAAGAACAAAATAATAATTAAAATGAACAAATAATTAATCTAATGTCCTCATCCTGGCAAGCCAGGGTCACACCTACAAATTCAAAAATGTTGACTCACTCGTCAGTTATGTTAGCAACTCTTTATTCATGAATGAAGGATATGAAACATTTCTTCTGAACAGAGATCAAAACTCTTCTGCAGAAGAAAAAAAAAAAAGAAATCCATGTCGTGTATCTTGAACACAAAAGCCTTCATGGATAAGGTGCAGATGGACAGTAGTCATGGTCCACCGGGCCAGAACTGCCAGCATGGACCCATCACGGTTGATCGACTCGGAGGCAAGAATAGACAGATACCAGAGGAAATGTGTGTGTGTATGTGTGTTTGTCCTGCTTCTGTTGTGGAAACTGAGGTGTACACACATTCCACCTGAAGAGGTTGGGGTGGGATTGGTTGCCATGGGAGTGTTTGGAGGAAACTAAAGTGTCGGTGCTGACAAGTAAATAACACAACTTAAAGAGAATTGCTGTTTTTTTCGGGGTGAAAGGTCTCACAGAAAAAAAAAACCCTCCATGATGTCACCACGGAGAGTGTTTGTGGCTTTGATGAACACACCGTAATGGGCTTTAATTGCAGTGCTTGAATGAATTGTGTGGTTCGGAGCGCGACACCGAAACAAGCGAGCATAAGTTAACAACCCCGTCGTGAACACAGGTCGAACCCGAGTCCCTATTTATGGCTCTATCCTCCCTCAACTCCCCGAACAACGCCAGACATTTTAGAAGATATAGTGTGAAACACTTACAAGGCTGCTGGAAAAGTTGTTACCCTGGAAACAGTTGAGAGTCTAGGATGCACACACACACACACACACACACACTTGTGCACACAATAGCTGCAGAGGTCTAAAGTGTTGCTAATTAGCTAGTCTGTGCCGGCTCTTTGTGCGCACAGTTTTAAAGAAGAGATTAGAGTCAACAGGGAGGAAGGCAGGAATGTAGCTCTTCTCACTTTCTTCTTCTTCTTCTTTGGCTCTGGGACGCCAACGTTAAACTGTGTGAAAATATGAGGCTGCAGTCGTCATCCAGTCAGTTGAGCTGAAGAGATAATGACAATATAACACTTAAACAACTTAAAAACAGCAGCAGTAAATAATGTCACTACCTTCAATTGTTGCAGTGCAATATGGAAGTATCTTACTTTTAAATAGTATGAGCATTTATAGACAATTAAGTAAATTATATAAAGTTTCGATTACTTACAAAAAAGTTTTTGTTAATAAATAAAATAAACAAATAGAAAAACAAATTGTAAAAAAATACAATAAAAATGTTTGAGTGGTTTCTTTGGTTTTGTTATTGTCCGAAGATATAGTAAAAACAGTTAAAAAAAATGGAGGAAAATGGAAATGTTGGGTATAAAAAAAAGGATTTATTTCTTATTTATATTTATTTCCTTCATTTATTTGCACATTTTCAACTCCTTTCATTCAATAGTTAAGAAGCCACAGTCTTAATAAGCCAAGAGTGAAAGTTAAAACTGACGGGAATCACATTAATTAACTGCAAATAGAGATATGTTTATATTTTCCATCATTTTTTCAAATTCTTGATCAATGTTTGAGTCTGATTTCACCATATTATTATTTTACAAATGAATTTACTGAAACTAAATGGACTACTTATCAAATGATTACAAGGTTAAACATGTAATATGTGTGTATATTCTCTTTAATATGACTTCCTTGAACAATCTGGACCAATTGAAGTCCAAAAGATGAGGCCCAAACAATAAATTAAAAAACAAATGCACCATAAATAATTAAAAGGTAGATTAAAAAAATGTAAAAATGTTTAAAAGAAAAATAAGAATTTAAATGTTAATGTTCATCTGTGTTAAAAAACAGATTTATTTCATTTAAGGAAAGTTAAATTACTTTTTTCTCACCCCAAGGCTGATGCTATTGCTAATGCTAGCGCTAACGCTTATTAGCGTTACGCCATTGCACGTAAAGCCATTGGCTTAGTGGTAAGTAAAAGTTCTTTAAACGATGCTCACGCATGAAGGCAACACAAAATCATCATTTCCAAAGCGTTTAGCTGAAACTTGCTGCACAAATGTGTTCTGTACGTTGACTCTGGCCCGCCTGCCCTGCTGCTCGGAGCGAGCTGCGCCAACTTCACACACCATTTCCCCTTTATTTTCGGGACACACCCTTAGCCCTGCTTCTCATTTGGGGAAGTTCAAGATTTTTGTTTGTGCTCCTAAGTCTAACTCGTGGCAGATTTTTTTTTTCGTCGGGCCGCTTCCGGCGTTTGTGCGGCGGGTGTGAGGGCGTGTCCGCCTCCACCACCAGGTGGAGAGTGCAGCACATAAAAAAAATAAAGAGTTTTATTTCCGTGGACGGCGGGCGGGCAGGCAGGGCGGGAAGGTGTTTTTCTGTTTAAGCAATAGGCGTCTGTGTGTATACATGTGTGTGTGCACATGGCAGACAGTCTCTGTTTATGTATGTATGTGTTTTCCCTCTGTCTCCCGAGCGGAGACTTGGCAGTGTCCTGCATGTGTTATTAGTTTGATTTTTTTTTTTTTCTTCTTCTTCTCTGGTTATTAATAATAACACTTAAACAGCTTCCATATGTGCGGCCTGCCTGCCAGGCTTTCCTCATCACGGAGCGCCGGGCTTCCTCCTGTCTGACTGTAAAAGGAGTTTAAACGCTCCGGGTTATCGTCCTAATGCGTCTTCCCCGGAGCGTACCTAACCGTCCCACTGTCCTACCTGATGCGAGATGAGGGTTAAATATTACAAAACACATCGTGTGTGTGTGTGTGTGTGTGTGTGCCTGTGGGCTGGGTCTGTCTGGAGCGAGACCTTCCTCTATTGCCAAACGAGCTGTGCTGCAAAACCGCAGGGAAACGGCACATGTGTATATAAAGTATGACGTCTATTTATGTGTGCGTGAGGAAACTGCTGTAGATCTATTTGCCATCAATTAGCCGCCTGGACTGAGATGAGTTCTCCAGTTAAGAGGAGCACCGTTTTTTTTTGTTTTTTTTATCCTCTTTCCCAAATGGGAGTTCCTCTTCGTCCCGCCTCACCTCATCATCCGCCACTATTTATACGCCTTTCAGCGGCTAGTGGAAGAGACAACACTGACAACAACGTCTTGATAGGGGCGTGCGGAGGATGATGAATCGTGTAATGATGTGAAGCAGTCGTGAGTTACTCAGACGGATTTTTTTACGAGCCGATAGATGTATTTGAACTAAAGGGGGGCGGAGGGGGTGTGGGGGGACCATCTGGAAAACGGCAGGGTCCCCGGAGTCCAGAACAGGTCCCTTTTGTGAAAAATAGGATGTGAAAAAAGGCGGCTAAATCACCCCTTTTTTAAACATTACGCCATATTTTGAAGTTCCTTTTAGAGTTTTGCGAGTTTTTATTGAGTTGGCACCGGGACGCGCTCTTTCCTCCCTTTTTAATGGTCAGTCTGGGCCCAAAGAAGCTTGCTTCAGCCGTTTTAAAACCTCAGCCCTCGAACGCTCTTTATATTGCGGAAACATTACATTAAATAACAGCGCTGCGGCGGGCCCGGTGTCTCTGAAGGTGTTCCTGATAGCTCGGCGGCGGGCCTTAACGGATCGAGGTGCCTTTCATGCTCACTTATATAGCCGGACAACTGGTTTGAAGTCGGCGTTGCTATGAGTGAAAACAAATGGCAGGAAAGCTGGCGAAGGGGAGACCGGAAAGACCTGATTAATGCCAGAGACAGAGGAGGGCCGGCGCGAGGAAGAGTCGGAGGAAAAGGGGGCAAAAGCTTGGCAGAGTCAACTTTTTCTTGTAACCCACCGTGAAATTGGCCGGCTTTAGCAGGCTTTGGTTCAGACTGCCTGGATGTTTACTCCGTGGAAACCCGGCTCTCCGACCGCTCTGCCCCAGAGCACCAACAATAATCCGGTGTCTCCTTTTGAAGTGTCGAGCCTTTTATTAGCTAAAGCCAGATTCATTAATTTTAATAAACACTTTTAAAGTTCTTTTCCACGCGACGGTAAATGACATTTCCACGTGACTTACTTTAGCTAATCAGGTCAACTGGTGTTCGACACACTTTCCTTTTGCCTTTGAGCAAAGACGTCTTTGTGACAGTAAAACATATATAATGTGAAAAATTGTATCAAATATCATAAATAAAAAGTATTGAGTGAATGACTTAATGTGGTCACACAAACTGAAATAAAAAGACAACCATTACAATAAAATCAAATTTATAATAATTTAATTTGTTGTTATTAATATAAGAAGACATTTATAATTGAAATGACTAATGAGTGTCAATAAATGTTTAATAAATCTAAACTCTCTTTACAACTTTATGAATCATAATCATAAAAACTATTATATTATATAATACATTTTAATAAATGAAAATATGCAGTAGTTAAATACATTTAAATATGAATCTTACATGTCTTTAAAATGAGGTGAAAATAATAAATAAATAAAGATAAAAAAAAGTCTTCCATAAATATTCAATTAGTCATCAGGTGTGTTGAATACATATTCAAATCTGAACTTTAAAGAGAAAAAAACATTTGAATTATGTCAGTGGAAACATCATTCAATTCAATATATAGGTTAAAGTTAAAGTTTTAGGTGTAAGTTATTTAATATTGGAAAGAAACTCTGCGGTGGATTTTTTCTTACACCTGTTGTGATTTTATCAAAACTTTTTTCTTGCTTTATCTTCTTTTTAACTAGTTTATTTAGTTCACTTAAAATATGTGTTATTATTTTATAATTTTTAAACCTTCAAAAAAGAAGTGAGTTTTAACTTTAGAAAAATTCTCCAGCTAAGAATAACAACGTCTCGACACCGCACCGGAGGAGAAACATCTGTAATCCAGTTTTGCATAAATACGTTCAATTTGTGACGACGAACAATCTGACGGATGTCTTTGGTTCGGGTCCAAACCCGGCTTGGCCTGCAGCCGCTGGTGTCGGGTTCACAGTTGACGTGACAGCGGATGGTTCTGGTCAGACGCTAATGTGGAGGCGAGGGTCCCTTCATGAGGCCAGCAGCTGCATTTTTCAAAGCCGAGGTGCCAACGGTAGGCCTGGACAAGCTATTTTAGGCCTGCGTCGAACCCTAATCTGCTCACTAAATTTACTGCGGTGGACGAGAGTATGGGTAACAGATTTGAGGAGGAGAGAGGAGGGGCGCGAGGAAGAAAGAGCTTGTGGCCGTGAAACCTTGGTGAGGTATTCACTTGTATAGTTTTAATGCAAACGCCAGGAAGATTTAAGGGTCTTTCTATAAGTTCAAGTTGATGTTTGAAATAGCTTTTTTCACAACATTTTGACCCAAACAATGAAATAACGACATTCAGTGTCTTCCATAATGATGTCATAACTGACTTTAATATCTCAGAAATCAGTCAAGCTAGTATTGAGTATTATATGTATGTCTGTTGACGATCATAGGAGGTGAACAAGAGAGTGAAGGTAGGGCGGAGTGCCAAGAGAGAAAAACAAGTTCTATCAGACGATCGTCCTGAATCTCATTCCTCGTCTCGACGAAGATATGAAAGTGTTACCTCATGAGGTTGTGGTTGTGCACTCGTATTATCTTGTTTATGAGAGATTTCTAATTGAACTGAAGGTTGGATAGACTGATGGTCGCTTCACTCCACTCCAAGAATATCGTTATTAGCTCAATAAGTGTCCTGGGATTCTTTTTATTTTATGGCTCTGCACATAGTGAGCACTATCATTTTTTCCAATTAATTTCCAACATCTGGCAGTTACTTAAAAATATGTATTTTACAACTTTATAACATGCTCACTATAAATTACACAAATAACAAAAGTAAAAAAAATACATTTTACCTATTTGGTTACATCTTGACTTTTACTTTTAACTATTCAGTCGTAGTAACACTTAAAACAGTCGTTGAGCTAAAAATAAAACAAATGTTGGTGCAAATGACTGAAAAAACACAGTCCAAATAGTTTTAAAACTGAAAGAAACAACAGTTTAAAACTCAATAAACTCTGCAACAACATTCTAAACACAACTCTCTCTTCGTCTCAGACCCTCTCAGTGAACTCATCACTGTAGCTACAAATTCATTTACCATAATTCTACATATAAGTGCACACATCATAGTGGAGCTCTTGTCTTATGCTTACAAAAAAACATTTTTAATTTAATAAAAACGATGCTCCAGGTGGTTTTGTGACACAAATGTTGCACTTGTGCAGGTGAATCTCCAGAAGTCCAGATTCTCTACTTTCAGGGGAGTTTTTACATTTCGTAGCTAGGACGAACCCTTGAGAATAGTTAAACATTCTGATCATATTTAGAATTTCGTGGGCTTTTTGCCAGCATTTGTCAAAGTGCAGTGAACGTTGAAGAGTACATGGATGACACAGGACTTGATGGACAGAAAATACATTTTGAAAAAGCGACGTCTCTTGTCTTCACTCCCGGGGGCAGGATGAGGGTGAAGAACCACAGGTGATGCTCTGTTAGCATCTGAATCAATGATCTGTGAGCGTATACAGTCGAATCAATCCAATATGCCCCTCTCTCTCTCTCTCTCTCTCTCTCCCCCATTTCTCTCCCCTCTTTCCCCCCCGAGGGCAGCCGGTGTCTGCCTCTGAGCTGTTTGCTAAAAGGGGGCAGCGGGCTGGACTCGGGGTGCGCAGGAGAGGATAGAAGGGGGTACGTTTGTTTGCTTTTTCGGCCCGTCGACAATGGACCTTAGTCAGTACTGACGGATTACTCCAACATATGGTACCCACCTGTCTCTCCCCCCCCCCCGCCCTCTCCTCCCCATCCCTCTGTTTAGATTACTTTACTTCTCGCTCGGTGTCTCACCCAAACACACCGGGTGGATTAGAGGCCAGATTCATCACACACGCACCGACCTGTTTGCTTTAGCAATCTGATCCAGGCACACATGCAACCGTGACACACTCACCTATGGAAGAGCCATGTTGTTTTTCGCGGACAACAGGTAGTGGCCGCGGAGAAACGTGTGTGTGTGTGTGTGTGTGTGTGTGTGTGTGTGTGTGTGACCCTGATGGATGGAAAAATGCTCTGTTATTAAAGGTTGTGTTGGAGGCGATGATTTACTGCGGAGAGTGATGACAAGTCAGAAGAACTCACACACCGAAAACCGTCTCGAACACACACACCCTCACACACAGGCCTCCAAGCTGAGCAGTGACCTCCTCACCCCTCCTTCCCCTTCCTCCCTCCCTCTCCCTCCCTCCCTCCCTCTCTCTCTCTCTCTCTAATAAAACCTGTCTGACACCACTGATGTGTGCGCATGTGTGTTTATGTGCGAGTGTGAGTCCTCCACGGCAGCACAAAGACTCTGTTGTTGGGCCTCCCTCTTTAGGCCTCCCTCATATTTTCTTTAAAGGTGCAGCGCGCCCCCAAGAATGCCACAGGGGGAACAGGGAGCCGGGGTTGGGGAGGGGTCTAGGAGGAGCTGGTTTGTGTGAACGCCGTACAATGGCGGAGCTCGCCCGGGTCACGGAGAGAAAGAGACCAGCTCGGAGAGTGAAGAGCAGAAATGAAAGCGAGGGGTCAGATCACAGAAGTGCTTCTTGACAAAGTAGATATGAGAGTTTGGCTCCCGTGGCCCCCGAACCATGTGTCACTTTGTGTGTGTGTGTGTGTGATGACACTTGAAGATGAAAATTACTCAGTGTAAAACAATTTTTTTTTTTTTTTAAGTAGATGTGGGGCAGTTCTCCTAATCTCTCCCATAATGTACTGCAATAAAACAAAAACAAGTTAGAAGTGACATTATGTGGAGTTTCTAGCAGGTGGATGGAAAGTGTCTAAAAAAGAATTACATGAAAACTTGAACAACCTGAAATACAAATCATTATAAAAGACAAGCCTGATTAAAATGTTATAGTTTAATTTGTGTTTTATAGCAAACCATCAGGTTAATGGTTGTGTTCTTGGATTATTAGCTTTTACAGTTTATGTGTTTTCAAAAAATTGTCTTGTAGTGTCGTTTTCGTTATGACTAGGGAGTCGGGACAGGATGGAAAAGACTGACGTCATATGATTGAAAGAAAAACTCATAATGTGTCTATTTGTCATAAATAATACGAAAACATAAAACTGAATTATAATAAAACATTTTTCCAGTTGCCAATAAAAGCGACTCAATATACTGTTTTTCTTTGAACTGCTTAGCAACTACTAAATCATTTATTTAGTCTATCTAATAACTTGTTCCTGCAGTACTTCCTCCACTACTACAGGGGGCAACAGCGAGCTAGGCCTACAAATCACAACAGTAAAGTAGACACATTAAATCTAAAGAGAATTGCCTAGAGGAGCTTCTCTCAAATATATTTGCTCAAAACACAACGTGTTGAGTTCACTTGAAATGCTGAAATAATTCATCTTTTATTACATTGAAAATAATTTGTTGAAAACCGAGAGGAAACACGGTGACTTTTAAAAAACGATCAAAGGTCAAAGTCTTCGCCGAGTGCGATTAATCAAGATCTATTATTCA
Source organism: Callionymus lyra (assembly GCF_982586985.1). Lineage (NCBI taxonomy): Eukaryota > Metazoa > Chordata > Actinopteri > Syngnathiformes > Callionymidae > Callionymus > Callionymus lyra. Next base: position 20,550,828 of record NC_141827.1, read on the forward strand.
TGGATCGTGAAATTAATCCTTTAATGGCTGGACGGATCATTTGAAAATAAATCCGAACATGAAGAATGACTTGATTCGGGGAAAGTCCGGCGCTTTCCTCATTACGGGTTCGTTTTTAATGGGATTTTAATCGATTCAACGCTGATGAAGTGAAGTGAGGCAAAGTTGGAGGAAACTTGAGCCCAATAAACGTTGGATAAAAAAATGAAGAAGAAGGTTTCGGTGACGAGAGCGGCACCGGAGCGGCGTCCGCTGTCGGATACAAGCAGGAATGGAAGCTCGGCAGAGGAGACAGGCATCACCTCTGCCTGCTCTTAGCGTTTATGAAAGCCATAAATGGCTCTTTAATATAGTGGTAATCAGGGTGGTAATTTGGGTGGAATTGTCCCTTATTGTTGCCAGACATGCCTCCCCAACTCCTGCCAACACACACGCATGTCCACACGCAGACAAACACACACTCTCTCGGGCAGACGTGGTGTTCGAGGAGTAATTCACACCACATGCCAACAAACTGGGCGGTTGTATTTCTTTCTCTTTTTTTTTTTTTTTTTTTTTTTTGGGGTGAGGGGGGTGTCCATGTGTGTATATATGTCTGCGCTTGTTGTAATGTTGAGGTCAAACCAGTAAATGGGAGGGGGGTTCCCCAGATTTTTTTTTTTTTTTTGGTCCAAGTGTTAAAATGTGTGTTTTAATTGCGGTCTCAGCAAAAGTAGCAAGTGTTGCTCGCCGCAGATGGTTCTCATCAGAAAACACATTTGCCAGCTCCTCCGTCTCCCCGCTAATCTTCTTTGTTTTATAGGAGTAAATATTATTCCACGTACCTGCGACTATTTCTCGCTTGTTTTCTGCCGCCGTGTCGCGGAGGAAGAGCTCCACCTCGGACTTAATCTCACACACACACGTTCGTAAATCAATATTTACTAAAGAACCTTTCCCTTTTGAGTCAGAGGAAGCAAATGTGCATCCTGCTATCTCCCCTCTGGAGCCCTCTGTCATCAGGCCGTGTGTGTGTGTGTGTGTGTGTGTGTGTGAGAGTGTGTGTTTACTGTAGTGCGAACCCACGCTTGTGTTTTCCAAATGGGTGTTTTCTTGTTTTGTTTTTCAGCACAGTTCAGACATCCCGACTAAGGCCTCCACCTCGGGGGCTAATTTGTCTCGATGGCAGACAGTTCGAGTGTTGAACGCCAAATAAAAAAAAAATTGGAAACACAATGAGGAATCGAGAGGTAAAGACAGCCAGTTGGCAGCTGAGAGCACCAGAGGAGTCTCTTGGTCCTGGTCATGGCTGGAGAGACCAGTGAGCTGGAGACCATGTCACTGGCATGAATGGGCAGCGCTGGGAAGACGAGCGTGGTGGGCGGGCGGTTAGTCACTGCTCTTCAGGGCACATTAGGGCAAACGGTTCCTTACATCACTGCTGACACACATACACAGTGTGCGACTGACACACTTGAAGATGTGCTGACACACTTCTGCCTCCGAGGATTGTGGGGGAAACCCATTTTTTTTTGCACCTTGAGGCCGACGAGACGGAGCGTGAAGGGGTGGAGGGATGAAAAACAGGGACAGAGTTTTTGAGGTCCGCGGGGACGACGTCATCGCAAACTTGAGCGTCTGGATGAGATGAAATCGAAGCTCACGAACACAGAGTTGATCTCGAGGGTTCACTTTGTTCAAGGTTTCGTACATTTTTAGTATTACTCTGCTAGGATCCAATAGTATTACTCAACAATACGTCTTAGTATTACTCCATTAGACATCTTAGTATTACTCCATAAGACTTCTTAGTATTACTCTATGAGACTTGTTAGTATTACTCCATGAGACTTCATAGTATTACTACATAAGACTTCTTAGTATTACTCTATGAGACTTCTTAGTATTACTCCATGAGACCTCTTAGTATTACTCCATGATGCTTTGTAGTATTACTCCATAAGACTTCTTAGTATTACTCTATGAGACTTCTTAGTATTACTCCATGAGACTTCTTAGTATTACTCCATGGCGCTTTGTAGTATTACTCCATGAGACTTCTTAGTATTACTCCATGAGACTTTTTAGCATTAATCCATGAGGCTTTGTATAATTACTCAGCAAGACCTCTTAGTATTACTCCAAACGATTTCTTGGTATTACTCCATTAGGGTTCGTAGTAATACTCTGTGACGATTTGTAGTATTTCTCCACGAGAATCCGTAGTACTACTCGGTGACGCTTCGTAATATTACTTCACAAGACTTTTTAGTATTACTTCACAATGCTTCGTACTATTACACTGCGAGGCTTCCTAGTATAACTGCAAGGCTTCGTAGTATTTCACTGCGAGGCTTCCTAGTATAACTCTGCAAGGCTTCGTAGTATTACTCTGCGAGGCTTCAGAATATTACATTGTAACGCTTCGTAGTATTACTCCATGATCATCTGTAGTATTATTTCAGTTTTTAGTATGACATCACAAGGCTCTGTAGGATTTATCTGCGAGGCTGCGTAGTATTACTTCACGAGGCTACTTATAATTATTCTACAATAATTGTTTGCCTCATGGTCCGAAAATTACGGTAAATAGAAAATAATTGGTAAGAAATCTGAATTAAATCTAGGATCTGATGCTTATTACTATATTAAAGTTACTAGTAAAGACGCAAACAAAAACATAGTGACTAGTGTGTCCACAATATGTTGAAGACTTTCAAGTACTTTTATGAATCACTTGTGTGTGTGTGTGAGGGTCTGATCATCTCCATTTCTCTCTCGTAGGCGCTCCAGGCAGCCAGACAGTTCCTTTTCCAACAGGCTTCTGGACTCAACTCTCCTGGCAACAACGAGGTCAAACAGAGCGCCGTGCAGGTCAGAGCATGCACACACACACACATACACACACACACACTCGTCCAGACATCACAAACACACAGATGTGCAATCCAAATGCTGTTTAGTCAGAATCTGTATATTATTAAACCTCTGGCCGCCTGCTTCACCGCAGTGCCACGTCAACTCCACAGTTCAATATGGGCACGTGTTCTGATCCTGTGCTCCAGGAGTGGGTGTTTTGAATCATCACAAAAGCTCTTTAGTGAAATAAAACCATCCATAAATGTTGATGGAATTGTGCGCTAATGCTACCCATTAAATACATCATCCTCAATTAAATATTTATTTAGGTTTGGGCCGATATTAAAACTGAAAAGTTGAATAACCTCTACAAAAGGATGTTTGGATGTTAGCCTTAGAAGAGTCAAAAGAGATAAAGTAGTATACTGTATTACAATGTTAGATACACAATCAGTGCTCACTTTTTTAAATGTATTCCTTCTGAAAAACTCCTTTAAAAACATACTTTTTCTTTTATGTCCTAAGTAAAATAATGATATACTTTTAAATAAAAGAGAAAAATATCGACTAATTCTGATGATTTTAGCTGTAGAAATAACATCATAACTCAACATGAACAATTATTGATACATTTACAATTTTAAACACTTTACAAGCGACAGTGAGAGTATATTATCCCAAAAAAAATCCTTTAAAATGATTAAATTCTTGGTGCAGCAGAGCAGAAGTGGATTAAGAGATTTATGCCAAAGATGAATCACCTGTTTCTACTTAAACAATTAAAAAAATATATATAAATTAGCTGAATTGATGCAGAAGAGAAATGGATATTTTAGTCCTAACCATTTATCAAAACGAATGAATTTCGTCAAAGTCTATTCTTTTGGAACCAGCGAACGTGAAACAGAAATCATCCATTAGCTTGTGGTGAAACTTAACTTGGTGACATTGAAAAGACAGTTGTTGTCACATCTGGATCGGTTAAACATACCACACATTTAAATAATAAGCCTGATATGAATTCAAGTGTATTCAAACATGCAGACAAGTCTGTCCCGGTCGCGCTCATATGGTCGCCATCTGTACTGATGCTGGACGAGTCCATCAGACTCTTTTTTTTAAGGGAACTGCGAGATTAAAAGTGAAAGTAAGGTAAATACCATGGACTGTGCATCTCTCTGGTGATGCCCCTCTTTCTCTCTCTCTCTCTCTCTCTCTCTCTCTCTTTCTTCTCCTCTTTACTCCCGAGATGTCTGTCTTGTTTGTCTTGTTTGTTGGTGCCTGGCCTGATTCGCGCCTCGATGTTATCCAGGGCATCCACGCTACATCTCTGTTGTCTGAGCTGTCAGCGTGACCGGCCCCACACACCCTGCACACACACACACACACACACACACACACACACACACACACACACACACACACACACACACACACACACACACACACACACACACACACACACACAACACACACATTTCATGGTGCGTACATGTGGGTTAAGATGAGCAAAGAGAAGAGGAGGGTGGATGATTGATAATCTTAATCGACATCCGAGTGTAAAACGGAGTGTGAAATGTATTCCACCTCTGTTGGGCTTTTCTTGGAAAGGGAGGCTTGTAAATGTGCTCGCAGTGACTCACAAAACACACACAGTAAACAACAGCCCCAATGACATGCACCAAAAAACCGCATTGAACAAAGTTATTTGTAAGTAAGTAAGTAAGTAATTTTTATTTGTATAGCGCTTTTCTAGACCAGGGTCGCAAAGCGCTTAAACCATCAAAACAATATTCAATAAAGTATATATTTTAAAGGGCAAGATAAAACTGATAACACAACAGGAGTTCCAGAAAATCAAGGAAAAGCCTGAACAAATAAAAATGTCTTAAGATGTTTCAGTAGATTCTCCATCAAGCACAAAGAGAGAGGAAGATCGTTCCAAAGCTTAGGAGCAACATTTAAAATGGTATGAAAAGCTGATTTCAATCGAGAAATTCAACCAGAAAAACACAAGCATACCTCTGCCAAGGAGCTCATTTCATGTTACTTAATAAAAACACAGTTTAATCAATTAAACAACTTCCATGAATCAAGAATCTTATTGGTAGTTTTTGGACTTGGAATCCAACTCGCATCATTTTGTATAAAGTCGCTATACGACTAGGTGTGTTGTTCTTGTTGAATAATACAACACAATTTGTCACTACAAACACATTAAAGTTGATTTATTAAAGTCATTTGATCGTATGCTTTGTCTTAAATATTGGAGTTTTCTGGCATATGTTTCGTGCTTTGGTAGTTTAAAGCAGGGTTAGGAGCATAAGCAGCAGCAGTTAGAAGCCATACGAGTGGATCCGAACGGAACTAGAGTTCAACAAAATTAAATCCCTTCCTTCAAAGCATAATCTCCCTCGCAGATAAAATTAATTATGTTGTTGAAAACCTTCATTTAAGAAGGTTTCTTGTTATTTGTACGATGTAAAATAGACACATTTTTTGTACATGTAGGACATGTTATAGCATTTATTTTTAACACTATAGAAAATATATGAATTTTCTACCGATTTTTTTTTCTTCCAAAAAATACAAATCATATTTGACGTTTTACCAAAGTTGGTTTTGTTTACATTTAAATACATTTTGTTTAAAATGAACAAATTCAAATTTATTCAACAAACTATTCAAAGTTTTTGTTCGTTTTTGTGTTGCATTTAAACTTCCGGCCGCTAGATGGCAGCAATCGTAACGCATCAAAAGGAACAATGAAATCCTGCGAGATCCTGGAGACGACTGAGGACGAGAGGATACAGTCGACTCCAAGCTGCTTTTAAAGCTGATATTTCTACATATTTTGGTTTCAAAACAAATGAAAGAAGGTACTTCATCAAGAGTCATGTGGTTTAACGAGTCAAGTACTCGACAGTACTACAAATATATACGCGTAGCCTCGCCAGGTTCTTGCCAAAAGACACTCAAATTTAAAATCAAAAAGGTAAAAAAGGATACATTGTTTCATCTAAACAGCTAGATGCATCCATAGCAGGGGAAGCGAGTGTTTCTCGCTCACATCGAGTCCAGCATGAAAAGCCGTGCTTTCACTTAATCACCTTAGAAATCCGAAAGCGGAGAGATCGTACGCCGGCAGACATTTAATCCGGTCACCTCCAAAGGTGGCATTAAGCGACGGGCGCGTTGGCGCGACAGCTCACAACAGGCACAAAATGGTGGTCCTCGGGTCGGCTCCTGCTGGGTCGCTCTCACACATGCAAATGAGCCTCAGCCAATAATTAGATCTTTAGGAGCTCGATAATTAGATTTTTCCTTTCTGCGCCGGGAAGAACGACGGCGGCGACGCAGGGAGAGAGAGAGAGAGAGAGAGAGGGAGAAGACTTATTTCCCTGTCTTGACTTTTTTCTTAAGAAGCCTTGGTTTGTGCTGACAAGGACTGTGGTGCCCCCCCCCTGCCCCCCCTCACGCTCACATCACCCACTCCCCATCATATTTCTTTTCTTTACTTATAATAGCTGGGAGGATCTGAGCTGAAAGAAACTCTGAGATTATATCAGATTTTTGATTGGCTGCTCAGAGATGGTCTTGGCTGGATGTGTGAGATGGTATCACTCGTCTGTGTGTGTGTGTGTGTGTGTGTGTGTTTGTGTGTGTGTGTATTTGTGTCAGACAAAACTCAACAATGGTCCTCAGATGCGCAATTGTGCTAAAAAGTGTCATCAACACAAACTGAGCTACAGAAACAGCCGTTTGACACCAAAGCTCTCTTCGAGGGTGGCTCGTTTTTTTTTTTGTCTGCAGTTGTGCGTCTTTTAAACGCGCCGCTGTGTCGAAACACACAACAGGGTGAGTGACACGATTGTTAGTGACTAGTGCTATTTTTTGTTGCAACTGAAGACGCATGGCATCAGTCAGTTACACACTGGAATAAAAAAGAATGAGAAAAGACCGGAAATGTATTATTATTGATGATCAGGTTTGAAAAGGAACTAAAAAGAAATATATACCTTTTTTAGGTAAAAGGTAAACGCTAAAATACATTTTCAACTTGTTTCTGCAGCGTAGTAAAAAAAAGAAAAACATCAATAATATTCTCCATTTGAAGAACGACAAAATACATTTAAGTTTCTGCGATTTTAAGTTTCTACTGGCTTAATAACTTTGACAAAAGGTTTTTTTTTTAGGGTTGTCATATTTCCCGAGAATTATGAAACTGTTGCATCTAAATTGTAGCATTATAAAAATACGTTACCTATTGGCAAAGTGTCCTTGAACACAACACGGTTGATTCTCAGCGTCCCCATGCTTATAAACACATGTAATTCATAAGCATATACCATTTATAAAGTTTATTTTATCCAATTTTTCACCTAAAGATAATATTCTTCCTTATTAAAATGATATGTGATCTTAAAACAAAGAAATAAAGCAAACCCTACTCCCCGTATTAGAGCCCATGGAAACCTAGACTTGTAGACTGCACACGCTGGACTGGTGCTGAGCAGTCTGTGATGTTAATACAAAGCAACCGTAAAGCAACTTCAGTAATGATGCCCTCCAGCAGGACATGCACCGACTCGAGGAATCTCTCAGGTGTAAATCCATTTTTTATTCATGAGACGACGATACCGTGTGACACGTTCAACATCTTGAAATAGTCTGTTAAAGTCGCGTTTATGTGGCATGAAGGCGAAGCAGAAGTTGATGTTTACAGTTTTCTTTTTTTGCTGATCATTCAGAGCTGACGCGTCCTACCTTAAAATAAAGGTGATGCTACATTAGACGAGATCCTACACCACTGTTTTTCAAGAGGTATTAGTATGTCAAGGCTTTATTTAAGCTTGATTTCATATTGGCCACAAGATTGTAATTAGCTTGTGATAAATAATCCACCAAAACTCACATGGCTATATGTTGGATTGTGTCTCTTTATACTAGGATTTCTTTTTCTGTTGAAAATATGTTTTTGAACATATGTAATTTTCATAGTTTTTTCTTTTTGATTTTGTTTTTTTTGTAACCAACAGTAATATTTTCTGATTTCTTCTTAAATTATAATAGATTATCTCAAATCTAGTAATTCTCAATGATAGTTAGATTCATTTTGAATGTGTCAATCAGACTTGATGATTTCTTTTTCATTATTATTTGTTGCAAAAATGAAACAGAAAAAGACAAATGATTAAGAAGCTTGAGGTCACATGCTTGCCTGACGTTTGAGCTCTACTTTAAACTTCAGTTTATGCTGCGTAGAAATAGGTCTTAAAGGGCAACTAATGTGAAACTTCAACTCTCCTGACTCACTCACATGTTTTTAAATGTTGGAGTCTTCCTCTCCAAGATGCAGTAAGTCCCTCATCATGACCATGTTTTGAACTTATTACTTTATAAAGTTATAAACTTATAAAGTTATCCCTCGTCTGAAATCTCCGTGAACGAGCGGTTATGAGAGCGGAGTCCGTTATGGCGTAATAATGGTCTTCACTCCTCCTCCAGCCAGCTGTAATCACACCCTGCTTCGTTTATACAACGAGTCACAGAGGTGGAAACTTGATGGATGGTGTCCAATCACAGAAGAGTGGGCGTGATTATGATAAACTGGATTTTATCTCCAGAAAACCAAAGTGTTTCCAGTGGGCGGGGCTTAAGCACATTTTCTAATGTAAATATTTAAATGAAAAGACACATACGGATGATACAATAGAGGTCCAAGATCAATTAAAGACACACTTAAATCAACACATGAAACTATGTTAAAAACAGTGACATCCTTCTATTGGCTGCCCAAGAGCCAAAGGACAGCAATGAATGGAGTCTTAGGAGTTGAACCAGCGCCTCCCTAATTGTTCGTGGCACATTTGTGTGGCAGAACGACCGGCAATTAGCAAACAAACACGCTCCGGTCGCCTCTGACACGCGACTGAATGCCAGCGAAAAAAAAAAAAAAAAAAAGCCCACTTGGCAGCGTCTCAGCCCGTGTGGGTACGATCAGACATGTATATGCCCACTTGGCAGCCGCGCCAATGGCACACTTAACACGCTGCCACTTGGCACACGCACGTACAGATTAAGGCGGCGTGTTAAACGCACGTGCTTGGCTGTGGCCCATATGTATGTAATTGAATAGCAATGTGTCCTGTTTTCATGTATTATTAAAGAGCTGGTTTAATAAGGGGGGAGAAAAAATGAAAAGGCTCATTACAGAAATGTTAATCAGCGCGGTGGCGGCGGCGGCGGCGGCTGTGAAGAGGCCTGGCACCGGCACCGGGTACGATGGCGAAGAAGCGTTTCACTGTTGCAATCCTCATCGCCCAGTTTTGTTTGCTGGCGGAGACCGGTCGACGCAGGAAAGTCTTTTAACTAATCAACAAAAGTACGCTAGCAGATGAGTGTTTCGCCCCCAGAGTCGACAGAACTGAAGCGGCTCCTTCTTTTCTTTCATTTCCCTTTAAAGTGTTTTCCCCAAAGCACTTCTTTTGTCCACTCAATAGAAGTGCTGAGTTGGCAGTTTCACTTATTTGATGCGTGTATGGGGGTGTATTGGGGTATGTGGAGTGGTGGTCGGGGGGGACGGGGGGGGGGGGGTCCTGACAGTTTGTGAAGGGCATCTGGGAAGAGGTTGTGCAGCCAGTGTGAATGGCTGCCGGCTCCGGACAGAAAAAAAAGGGGGCCGGACGGAAAGATGGAAGGTGCGGAGACGGGTCCGGGGGTCTGCCCGCCGGAGCGTGAAACTTATTTTGAGATTTGAAACATGAGTGAAATCAGTAATGAAATATGGTCGATAACAGCCTCGCTCACATCCCAATGAAGGCCCCCGAGTGTGTCGTCGGCGCGTGTGTTTCTGCGAGAGTGTTGTCATTTTGATTCTGAGGCAGTGGGGCGTTAGATGGAAGGAGGCGCAGGGGGGGGGAGAGGAGGTGCTGTTTCCATTTCAACTTGATGGTTGTCCACTGTCCTTTTGAAACTATTTATTTTCCTTCATGTGTGTGAAGTCAGTCCCAGCTGTGTGATCCAGCTTTCACTTGTTTAGATTCATGCTAGTCATGCATTTTATCAGTGAATAAGTGTTTTATCTTTGTCACTTTTTTAAAACATGGGTTCAAAAGATAAGATGAGTTGAGTCCATATATATTACATTCATGTCATATACATTTATTTCTTTAGTATTTTCTGCAGAAAAATCACATTATTAGAAGTCGATTTTAAGATATGAACACTTGTTCTTTCGCGAAAGTCTGAAATATGATTTTCTTTTTAAATATTCTCCAGGAAAGATAGATAACTAAAAGTAGGCTGTTTTATATTTTTAAATATATATGGTTCTGAGACAGCTGTCACATAAAGAAATATCGTATAAATACATTTAATGCTCCATAATCAAAAATACCAGCAATTATTTTGTTAAAGCTGGACTTATAAAAGAAAAATATTGTCCAATAATTGTGAATTTATTTCATGTATTAATTCATCTCATTCATTCTCCAGACATTTTTAACCAGAAGTGCGAGATAAGTGTATTCTCAGATAATAACACTTAGAAAACTTAGAAAATCAATATATAAATATAAATAAAGTACAATAAACATCAAGAAAAGAGAAGTGTACAGTAGATTTGAAATAAGTGGTGGGTTTATGGATTATACCAGATGCTAGTCTGAACATCCATAAGTAAAATGATTGACAGATGATTTCACTGGCACTAAATACTGTTTGGACACCAAATATTTTCGGACACTCATCTCTACGACATGCTGCAAAAACTCCATGTTCCTCCCCCTGATTACCGTCAAAGTTGGACTTTCATCCGTCCGAGCCTGAGCCGCTGACACGCATAACAACCCTCCCGACTACAAATATTTGGGGGTTGATTGGTGATTGACATCCGCGGCGGCAAAAACATACAGAACATCCTCGGCTCCACCTGGCTCCGCTCATCTATTCCCTCCAGAGCAATGTGGCCCCTGGCCCTGCTGCAGATTAGCTGGAGGAGGGGTACTCAGCACACACAATAGGACTCTTTTACTTCCAGCAGAGGCCCCGCGCACCAAACAACGCTCTCGGCACAGTAGGCTCCCCTTCAGTTTCTCTTTTTCACTGCAGCACTTGTCTCCCTCATTCCTCTGACTCTCTCAGAAACCCCCTTCTCTTCTCCCCCCCTGCATTTTTGGCAGACTCCGATGAGCCCTAGTGCTGCTCTATAAACAAATGAAGCAAAAAGAACAGACTTGTATGTTCTACTTCAGACTTTATTTTGAGTTGCTAAAAGAGTTAGCTGCTACAAGAAGAAAGATGACAATATTTACCATCTCAACTCTGTCCTGAAGACAATAACATGATAATATCTAGGGCGTTATAAAACGATATATCAAATTTTTATTGTTTTATTTAGTTTTTGTGGTTTATATTTCAACAAAGTGTGTATAAGATAAAATATTCACAGCTGCTAGAATGCACCGATCATTACGACCTCCCCAATTAATGGAACAATGACTGGGGACGAGAGGATACAGCGGGCTCCTCCAGCAGCTTTTTAAATCTGGTGGTTGGGCATATTTTCAGCTCCATTAACTCAATCAAAAGAGAGTGGAACAATCAAAAGGTGTCGCTGAAATTCAGCGTCCCCCTCAAAGCGTTTTCGGAGATTGTACAAGTGTATCGAAATATTTAATACATTATATCTATTCGTATTGCGAGATTAGGTTACAGCCCTGCTACTAATGTTCTTATTAATAGCACTAATATTATTATTTTAACATGTTAACTTTACAGTAACTTAGACTTTAATTGAGGCTTTGCACGACTGGACAGAAGCAGCACACAAGTCGAAGGTTTTGCAACCTTGTTACAACAATCACACCTGAACCACCAGGAATTAATAAAAGCGTTATGAGACACATTATGTCGGTGTAATGATCCCCCAAATGCACAAAAGCTGCATGGATGAGTTCACTGAGAGGGAGCAGGACAAATAGAACCCAGTGTTGTTTCACTCAAAACAAATGGATAATAATGAGCGATGCCGCTTAAACCCTTGGACAGAACATGTCAACAGGCAGAAAGAAATAGTTAATATATGTAATAGTTAAAAGGACATCAATAGTAATTAACTGCAGTATATTGATAATGTACCATAAAAACTCATTTTTTTTAAAACAATTGTACAGCCATTAAATTAAAAATAAACCCAGGTGACCTGTTTATGATTGAAGCAGTAAAAGGGTTCAAGTGAGTGTGTGTTGTGCGTGTAGGTGTGTGTGTGTGTGAGAGTGTGTGTGTACGTGTGTGTCACAGAAGCAGGAACTCCATCCATTGTGAGGTGGTAATGCTCAGTGACAAGGATAAACAGCGCTGGGGTTTGCTGGTACCAGAGGAGTGGGATGAGGGGAGGAGAGGGGAGGGAGAAGAGAGAAGGGGGAGGAGGTCTGTGTCAGTCTCTCTCTTCCTCCTGTTTTCTCCTTGTCATTTTTTCAATTATCCTCCTCTCCCATGTGTCCCCGTAGACCCCGAGGCAGGGTCCACATCATTTAGGCTGAGAGCCTGTTTAGATTCTGATTATACCCTCCTTTCTTCTTCGACCCTGCCATCGCACACACACACACACACACACACACACACACACACACTGTACACACTTTGACACAAACAAGGTAACTTTGAAAGTGATCAGCGCTGCGGCTGCAGGGGATCGTTTTCTTGCTCAATTTCTGTTAAATTTGCATCATTAAATGAGACAAAACAGGCCAAACACGACGTCTGAGCCGCCATAATGAGCAGGAACGTGTTATTGGAGTGTGCGAGGGTTTTGAACTGGAAGGAGTGGAGAGTGTTGTGTCCACATCAGAAGGATGCGGCGTCGGGTCTATTCCCACGG